>NW_013636068.1:0-351 GCF_000695525.1 Brassica oleracea var. oleracea
AAGTCTCCTCTTGCATTGTATTTCAACAATCTCACACCATGTTAGAGTTTTTATTCTTTACCGAAGCTTGAAAGAGAATTTAAACGTCCTCAGCCATCCATGTCGAATACATAAGTTCAAAGGATTATGAAGAGCCAATCATATGTTTCCTTGGATTTATCTGTTTCATCTTTTTGTTTCAACTGCTTTCTCTCTATTTCCTGACAAATTCAATTTCTTTTCACAGCGGCTCCATATTCCTTCTGGCTCCTTTTGTGTATGTTTATAATGGTATAGTCGTTTCCATAATATTTGAAGATATTTTTGATGTATTTTTTCACGTACCAGTTTCTAAGAGTCCTTTCTAAAGAC
>NW_013636069.1:0-351 GCF_000695525.1 Brassica oleracea var. oleracea
AATCTTCAAGGATGTTCGAACAACTAAGGTTATAACTACACTTTATATAATGCAACTATATCAAACTTATTACTTGAAATCTCTTATTACTTGCAGTGAAAGCAAGCGGCACCCGTACGACTTTGATGTTTCGTCAACAAACATCGTTCCCAAAACTACCATCACTATTATTTTGATACTCTGCACTCTCTTTTCAGTTTTTACATTTCATGCACACACAACTCTTATTTTATAGTTATACAAATCTCGGATTAATGGCAACATAGTTATTAAATTTTCTATGAAATTTACTAAAACCTGTAAAAACCTAACTAATATATAAACTTTAATATAACACAAACTATACCCATT
>NW_013636070.1:0-351 GCF_000695525.1 Brassica oleracea var. oleracea
ATCAAGAATCACCATCTCCTACGGTTATTCCAGAACCCGACTTTGGAGGTTTGTTTTCACGTTTTAATATATGTATATTTTTAATCAGTACTATAACAATTAACTTCATCTAAGCTACATTTGCATTTGTTTTCCAGCAATAGTCGATGAAACTGGTGAACTTGAGTTTGATTGTAGCTCTTTAGATACTACTGATTCAGAATATGAAACTGAAGATGTTGATGGACCTTCGTCTACAGCAGCTACAAAAGGAAAAAACAAAGATGGTATTGTCTTTTTAAAATAAAAAAACTATTGATCATGATTGTATCATTTTTTTCAAGTGTGTGCCTAATTTCTCAGTTTTTTTTT
>NW_013636071.1:0-351 GCF_000695525.1 Brassica oleracea var. oleracea
GAAAACACACGGTGTGTGTCGATCGATTATCCTCTTCAATTGTCGACCGCTAGACTGTTTGATGGTCAGCTACGGGTCTTTCTCATTTTATCTTAAAAATGCACCAAAATCATCACTTTCCTTCAAATCACTCCAAAACCCGAAAACATACTAAAAAGATTCCAAAACAACTATAAGTGGGTAATATCCATTGTATATAAGCACTCGGTAGGTGAGAGGTGGTCATCGATTGATGCTAGGAGGTGACTGTCGATCGTCGGTTGAGTCTCTCTGTTGATCGGTGACTGGCTCATGGTGCCGATCGATGTCTTTTGTGGTTACGCGATAGGGTTTGAGTGGATGAGGGTGCTT
>NW_013636072.1:0-351 GCF_000695525.1 Brassica oleracea var. oleracea
CTGAAACTGCTTCATTCCTGGAAACAAACCACCAGCTATGGAGGAGATACTCTTGAGTGCGTCCTGGTTGACCAAACTGTAAGATACATTTTCTTTGACAGAATATATATGCATATGTATATCGATTCTCATCTAATAGTTACTCATATTCTACTCTGTTTTCTTAAAAGGGTGCTAAAATCCAAGCATCATGCAAGAGATCTCAAATAACTCGTGTTCAACGTTACCTACGTGTTGGTGAATGGAAGGTCATTGACACCGTGAAAATAACTGGGGTAGGAGTGGGTCAATATCGACCTACGACGCAGCAGTACAAGATGACAATCATAGGAGACACATCAATAACCCCTT
>NW_013636073.1:0-351 GCF_000695525.1 Brassica oleracea var. oleracea
AGATATTTATTTCTCTAGTAAACCATATGTAGACAAGTGTTAAGGTGATGAGGATACACTATTGTTATCTCTGAAATAAGTGTCCATTAAGTGGATAATGGATAATCATTATCTTTAACAGTTTTTAATATTTAGAGTTAGTAACGAAAGGTAAAAATATAATCAGTCAGTTTTTTGAATTAAAAATAATTCATAAAAAAAATAATTTTTAGGAAAGTTCTTGAGAGATTGGATTTTTGGACAGGGGTAACAGAGGAGATGATTCATACCGATCCAAAGGAAACTTAAACCACATAAAGTAAATTCTAAACGGAGATTTACCGAAGTGATTAGCACAGATCTTGAGAGTTT
>NW_013636074.1:0-351 GCF_000695525.1 Brassica oleracea var. oleracea
TATATATATATATAAATAGCTAGAGTTTATGAAGTTCTGGATAAGAAAAGCAGCTATAGACTTGTATTGTATTAAAATATATCCAACATTTTCTAAGATATATATAAAATATATTAATCCAAATTGGCAATTGAAACTGTGAAATAAAATATCAGTTGAGAATTAGAAGTTAGAAATCAAGTTATTTTTGGTACAATATCTAACTAAATCTCTTATAAAGTTTCTTACTAGACCAAAAAAAGGAAAACAAGTTTGAATTCAAAAAGCCAAGGTGTCTTAGAGTTGACCATATAGGATTTTCATGAGTAGAAATTCATTTTGGGTTTATCTTTATAATTTGACCAAAGATAT
>NW_013636075.1:0-351 GCF_000695525.1 Brassica oleracea var. oleracea
CCTAATTATGAATTCAAATAACATGATTTATCTGATTTTAAAAATAATCACAAATAAAATTCAAACAAGCATATATATAGTTACAATTTGTATAGGTTTTCCTTTACTTACCTATTTTAAGTAATTTTTATTATAGTAAATAACATATTTCCTCATTGTATGACTTAATAATTTAAAGAAATAGAAAATCAATAAGTGTTGCCAAATTCAAAAAACTGACACATAAAATTAATTCATGTTTTATGTGTTTAACATAATTGAGTACAGTTTTAAAACAATTTTACTTATTAAAAAGTTAAAATTGAACATATATTGAGGACAAAGTAAAATAATAATATAAATAATAAAAAT
>NW_013636076.1:0-351 GCF_000695525.1 Brassica oleracea var. oleracea
GTAAAAGAATGGGGAAACTGTGTGTTTTATTTCTGAATAATAAGTTCTCTTATATATGGATTACAAGGAAGAGATAAAAGGAAAGAGTACAAAACTTAATCCAACAGTAAATAGGAAAACTATTAAACATAAGAAAAGAAAAATATCCTAAGTCTAAGTCGGCCAAGACTAGACGATTCAGAGAGACGACAGATGCGACTCCATCGGTCCGTCTCGATCCTCACCGTCGTGTTCTCTCGTCCTCTCCGTCACGAGTGAATTGAAGCAAACACCACAGACGAAGACTCTCTCGTTCCTCACCGCGTCTTCTCTCGTCGCGATCGTCCGAAGAAGGATCGAAATCCACGACTT
>NW_013636077.1:0-351 GCF_000695525.1 Brassica oleracea var. oleracea
TTGAAATCAGGGAGAGCCAAGACCGGTACTGTCGACATTGCTATCTTCAACTTTTGGAACGCGTCTCCTGCTGCAACACTCCAAACAAACCCCTCCTTCTTCAGCAGGATCGTTAATGGTCGAGCAATGTCACCATATCCCCTTACAAACTTCTGGTAGTAACCCGTGAGTCCTAAGAATCCTCGTAAAGCCTTGACGTTGCGAGGTTCGGCCCAATCCATCATTGCCTTCACCTTATTCATATCTGCTGCTACCCCCTCTGCAGATATAATGTGCCCCAGGTACTCGACGCTACTGCTACCAAACGTGCACTTCTTTCGATTAGCAAAGAGTTCCTGCTCCTCCAAAATC
>NW_013636078.1:0-351 GCF_000695525.1 Brassica oleracea var. oleracea
AATTTAGTAAAACTTCATAATACTCCCTAAATCGATGGAATAACCATATAATCTTTAGTGTTGTTTTAAAAAATTTAACCATATTCTACATTTGTATTACTGTATGCTAAACTTTCTTTCATGGTAAATGAGCATTGTTCAATATTTTTTATCTATTAATTTAGTAAAACTTCATATGCTCCCTAAATTAGTAGACAAACCGTTAGAAAATCGCTATTCTCTAAAGAAATGGAGACAAAAAAAGGTTTCAAATCCTCTTTGACCATCATCATATATTAGTACAGGAGGCAGCTATCTATTAAAGCAATATTCTTATATTTTTTGAAATTTTCTCAAAATCTATGTGTTAAC
>NW_013636079.1:0-351 GCF_000695525.1 Brassica oleracea var. oleracea
GACCATGACCTTTGCACCGTTTACGGCCATTGCCTTCTCAGTATCAAAGACCTCTGCGGCGTACCTCAATTCGCATATGTCCTCTTCCTTGTCTTCCAACTGTTTCTGCAGAGAAACATTCTCCGTTGTCACACGCTCCATGGCCTCTTCCTGATGCTGTACTGCGAGCTTCAAGGCCTTAATTTCCTTCTCTTTGGCCAAGACAGCACCTTTCCCCTCACGCAGCTGAGCGGTCAGCGCATCCACCTCAGCCTTGGCAGTAGTCTTATCCTCCATCCTCTCCCCAAGATGGAATAATTGAGATGCCGCCTGCATCAACATAACCCAACCCATAAAGAAAGACGTTGCCAA
>NW_013636080.1:0-351 GCF_000695525.1 Brassica oleracea var. oleracea
ATTTAAATAATGGTTATAATCCGATCTGAACCCTACCCGAAAATTAGTAAACTCCAATAGGACTTATGAGAATAGTACCGAAAATATGGATCAACCGAACCAAACCTAGAGAATCGTTTGTGAAGCGAATGGCCTAAAGTTGGGAAAATCTTTCACTTTGGAGATCATTAATGAACATGACAAAGCAGCTCCAGTCTTTAAGTTATGATCTCAGGAGACCAATAAATGCAAAAATGTAAGTTAGAGCAGAAATGTGTAAAGTAGATAGAAGAAGCTCTACAATAAATAAGAGTATTAAAGATCTCTTGTTTGACTTTAACCAACCAAAAAGAAAGAAGCTCTACAATAAAT
>NW_013636081.1:0-351 GCF_000695525.1 Brassica oleracea var. oleracea
GGTCGGCGGGACCGTTTCTTCCCCTCTGATCTCCGGCGATGGCCCTCAGATCAACAAATAAGCTTCCTCAGCCAGCTCACAACAGTTAAGTCGCCAAGATCCAGATTCCAGCTGTTTGACAGAATCTCAAGTTTTTCGCTACACTCAACCTCTCTTGTTTCCATCAAGAAGAACAGTGTATCTGCTACCCTCTGAAGAAATCTTTAGCTTCTTCTGCCTGCCACAATGCAAAGAAGAATGTCTTATGCGGAGAAAGGGAAAGCCCCTGCTGAGCCCTCTTCCCCTCCACGTACGGCACGAGTCAAAGTCCCAAATTTTGATAGCTCTGAACTCATCAAGAAACATGCTCTC
>NW_013636082.1:0-351 GCF_000695525.1 Brassica oleracea var. oleracea
TATTTTGAGTTGAATTACACTTTAGCTATCTCTTTTAGTAAATCAATACCTTAATTTAAATTATTTTTTCTATAAAGAAAATACATAAAAATTTTCAATTAAGTTTCATTAAAACATAAAAATTTATATATATAATTTCATTTTGAAACTTATCGAAACAAAGATCAGAATTAGTGATATTATTTGATTTATAAATTTATTACTAATTAAAACATAACTATTCCAATATATTGACTAAAAGAAATTAACTATAAAGTAAAGGTTTTAATTTAGCTAAATATAACATAAATTAAAATGAGATAACACACATGTCAATACATGGATTTTATTTTTATAGTTTCAATATTTTTT
>NW_013636083.1:0-351 GCF_000695525.1 Brassica oleracea var. oleracea
TATAGTATATATCTTATTAAGTCGTGTACAAGTATTATTATAGTTTTTTTACCAAAAAAGGTATTATTATAGTTGGTTCTGCATTTGGGAAGACTACTATTGAAGATCAAGCAGATTAATTTAGAATTCTTTATATGACCCACGATAAATTTCAAAAAGAATAGATGAAGACTTCTTTACAGCTGTCTTTAATTAGGTTCACGAGCAAGTGTGACATATTTCTTAGATTTCTAATTTTATTTGAAAGAACAAATATTATACTTTTTCATTTCTTTGTCGTTATTTTATTATTGACGATGACTAAATATTAGCATCTGCGAAAAATGAAAAAGAAAGAGGGGGACAAAGAGA
>NW_013636084.1:0-351 GCF_000695525.1 Brassica oleracea var. oleracea
TAAAATTTAGCCTAACATCGAGTCGAAACAGTTAAATTTAACAATAGAAAGTTTTCAACGAAACGAAATGATAAAACGTAAACCAACGGCGCTAAAAGCCACAAGTTCCATGAAAAGTCGTAAAAATGTGTAAGTAGTAAAACAGTCTGAAAATGGCTTAAAACACGATATAGCCCACTTACGACTTAGGTAATAAAGCGGCTCAATCTCAATGACGGCTTACCTTGCTTGGAGATAAATATGGAAGAAAACATGATAATGAAAGATTTTGAAATGGATAAACTCTAATCGACAATTAAAGCAAGACAGAAGGAAATAGAATATATGGATTTGCGGGGAAAAGGGAACACA
>NW_013636085.1:0-351 GCF_000695525.1 Brassica oleracea var. oleracea
TGGGAACAATTCTCATTTGGTTTGGCTGATTGATCTCAGGTCTCATGAATTGCTGCGGCGGGTTGTACATCATTGGAGCTGTTGCATTGAGAAAAGGTTGTTGGCGCATACCAAAAGGTTGTCTGAGAAGCATAGCTGGTACTTGTGTGCCAAGGTTTGGTTCTGTAAGCTGACTGCTCCTGAAACCAAGCTGCTGGTTGTACATCATTGGCGTCACTGGAGCTAGACTTGGGGGTAGAGTGGGAAAAAATCCCATTTGGTTCGGTTGATCGAGCTGTTGTTGGTTGTACATCATTGAATCTTGATAGATTGGGAACAACGTCCATATGATGCGGCTGCATACAAAGAAGT
>NW_013636086.1:0-351 GCF_000695525.1 Brassica oleracea var. oleracea
TTCTAGTATTGTTCCTATGCAGAAAGGTGATAAGCTTGATCTTAAGCGATGTCCGCATAATGAAGTGGAACTTAAAGAAATGAATAGTTTAAAATAAATTTTGAGATTTCTAAAGAAAACAAGAAATCACTTGCTCACATATAAAAAATCAACACACCCACAGGTGGTTGGATTTTCAAACTCAGATTTTAATGGATATAATGGTTCTAAGCATTACAATTTTAGCAATGTGTATCTCATCAAATGACATACCTAATTAAGGAAAGGCTTATAATTGTAATTGCTTTAAACTTCCAATAAGGCTGAGTGTGTGACAATTTTATGAGGCTTTTATAAAGTTAATTATGATTG
>NW_013636087.1:0-351 GCF_000695525.1 Brassica oleracea var. oleracea
ACAATTAAAGCCAAACTAGTATGTGGTAGAATTATACTTTTGTTAAACCTATTGTACATATGAGGCTATTTATGTGCGTTTTAAACTTTGTAATGAACAAAATTTGTAATGTGTTGTTTCTGTCATTACTACTGGTAAAACGTCATATAATATACCAGTTATGTTTCTATGTTGTAATACTGGTACAACTAGTATAAGTATATATTGTAATACTAGTCTAACTAGTACAACTACTTTATATATACCTGGCATGAAATACTAGTACAATTGATACAACTTCTTTAATTAGGAAACTAGATTCTGACGGGTATGAATTTTCAGTTTTTAATTATTTATTTTATTAAATGATGT
>NW_013636088.1:0-351 GCF_000695525.1 Brassica oleracea var. oleracea
CTTCATGCACTCTGTTAAAGGCGCCATGATGGAGCTGAAATGCGAGACAAACCTCCTGTAAAATGATGCAAGGCCATGGAAACTGCGGATCTCTGAAATAGTCTTAGGAACCGGCCATGCTCGAATCGCCTCAACCTTGCTTAAGTCCATCAATAATCCCTTCTGAGAGACCACGTAACCAAGAAATAGTACTTGGTCAACACCCCACTCGCATTTCTGGCTAGCCGCAAAAAGCTTCTCGCGTCGCAAGACCTCCATAACATGCCGCAAATGGTCGATATGCTCCTCAAGTGACTCACTGAACACCAGAATATCGTCGAAGTAAACGACGACAAATTTCCCAATGAAAGG
>NW_013636089.1:0-351 GCF_000695525.1 Brassica oleracea var. oleracea
TTTTAATTCTCTTTCATGGAAAATGAGCATCGTTTGATTTTTGTAATCAGTTAATTTAGTAAAACTTCATATGCTCCCTAAATTAGTGGACAAACCATAATAAAATCCCTATTCTAGACAAAAGGAGACAACAAAGGTTCCGAAATTCTCTGACCATAATCATATCTTAGTTCTTGATACAACTGTCCATTAAAACAATATTGTAATATTTTTTGAATTTTCTCAAAATCTATGTGTTAACCTTACCAAATATTCAATTTTCGATAAATGGTTAATATACTGAAGCCTATAATCTTTAGTGGTTTTTTAAAATTTCTAACCACATTATACATTTGTATTAATGTATTCTAA
>NW_013636090.1:0-351 GCF_000695525.1 Brassica oleracea var. oleracea
GACTTGTTAGTAATGATTGCTTTCATATTATTCAAACAAAGACATTTAATGTTTAAGATGTGTTAGTAAATGAACATTCATCTAGACATAGAGTTTGTTTAGAACTGTGTCTAAGCTTAAGGTTGATAGTTTGATTGATCGTTTGCCATCCTTAGTTCGAAACTTGATCACCCAAGGTCTAATCCCTATGCCCATGAGTTCTCTTTTCCCTTAGTCAAGAAAGTTACTTCATTTATAGCTTTTATTATTCTGCAACTGAATTAGCATTAATCATTAGTTTAGAAATCTTTTAAATCACAGGTTACACTTAGATTAAGTGAGTACTTGCATTCTCAGTGCTTTGAAATCCCT
>NW_013636091.1:0-351 GCF_000695525.1 Brassica oleracea var. oleracea
CCGCCGTCGCCTACTCCACGTTCAACTCTCTTCGCCTCGGAAGAGCCGCTCGGACTGTTGTCACTCTCCTCATCTGCCTTTGGGATTCTCGAAACATCAACAAAAATGGCGAGTTTATGGGGATAACGATTCTCCTCCTCGATGAATTGGTGAGGATTGATTCGACCCTATTTCCTTGCAATGAGATTTTGTCTATGAGATTTTTCACAAATTATTAATGATCTTGATGTTTCATATTTCTTTGCTATGAGATTTTGTCTATGAGATTTTCCGTTTCTTTAGTTTTGTCTATGAGATTTTTTTTATCAGTTATTAATGATCTTCTTTTGACTCGGTGATTCACGGTTTCAT
>NW_013636092.1:0-351 GCF_000695525.1 Brassica oleracea var. oleracea
CATCATGCACTAACATATGATGATGTTGAAGGAGGTTTGGAGCCTTTGTTGTCTCTGTTTTTAAGAACATAACGACTTTATAGTGGTTATTCCACCGATTTAAGGAGTATTTTGAAGTTTTACTAAACTAATTGATAAAAAATTATAATGATTCCCATATACAAAGAAAAAGAGTTTAACATACATTAATACAAATGTAGAATTTGGTTAGAAATTTTAAAACAACACGAAAATGTTTAGGCTTTAGTATATAGAACGTTTAATGTAAAACTCAATATTTTCGTAGGAACACATAGATTTTCTGAAAAAATTCAAAAATATAACAATATTGCTTTAATGCATAGTTGCCTC
>NW_013636093.1:0-351 GCF_000695525.1 Brassica oleracea var. oleracea
AGACTACCTGAGAAATTATCTTTGTATGCAACTGCTTTCTCAAGATAGGCACCATTGAAGGTCGAACAACTGAAATCAGAATCTATCAGAATCTATTACCTAAGGAATAAAACAAAGTCTTGTTTCATCAGTTTGATGGTTTGTTGATTAAGTTGTTATTAGTTTAAACTGTGAAAACGTAAATCACTAAAACAAAAGATCAAAACTTTGAACTTTGTTTATGCTGATCCCAAGCTGCATCAAGAGCGAAACTTAATATTTTACCTGAAATTTCATTGGCATGAACTGTTTTGCTGCAAAAGAAACAATGTTCATCTCAGCCAAATAAACAAATGAAACTGCTTCAAAAAA
>NW_013636094.1:0-351 GCF_000695525.1 Brassica oleracea var. oleracea
TATACGGAGGCAAGCACGGTTGGTTTGCCACGATTTCTGGAACAGGTAGTGCTGAGTCAGCCGGCATGATAGATTCAGCGTATTCGCTCACCAAATATTCAGTGTTATAGTAAGGACTGCACAGGGATATACGACAAACATTGTTGTACTCCGCATGGTAATTTCTCGCGTTCGAAACTCCGACATGTGCACTTTCGCTCTACCAAATTAACAACATTCAAAGACTCGCTAGAAGATCCATATTTAACTTCAGTGTGATGATCATCAATCTTTTGGACAGTCAATTCTCTGGCGGCAGTTACATGACCCTATTAACAAAAAAGAATAAATATGAAACGACTGAGTTATTAC
>NW_013636095.1:0-351 GCF_000695525.1 Brassica oleracea var. oleracea
TAAGCAGTAAGAATGCAAGTCATACAACTTAATCTAAGTGCAATCAGTGTAATCAAGTTGATAAGTAACAATTTGCAATTAAGATAACTAGTAACCAAAACAATGGAATAAACAAGCTATCAGTCAACAAGTTTTCCTAAATCTAGAACACAAATTTAGATCATTTCTTTCCCAGATAAAAACCATATGCAATCAAGAACTAAACATCAAATTCCTTTGGTTTAAATCATTTAAGCATGCATTTCAAACAAGTCTACTAACTATCTAACAATCATAGAATCAAATCCTTTGGCTATTCAAGGTAGAGCATATATAAATTCATTTAAGCATATCATAAACACCTTCAGTGCA
>NW_013636096.1:0-351 GCF_000695525.1 Brassica oleracea var. oleracea
TTTATATATCCAACAAGGCTACAAGCGAAAAAGGTGAGGGTGTTGGGTAGGGATGTTAATATGGGCTCAACCCCAGAGGGTTAGCCCTGACCCTTTGACACCATCTGTAGCCGTAACCCTTATTCATGTAACAGGGTTTAAAAAGGGATGGCCCTAATAGTTCTAGGGCTTAAATCTTAACCCTTTAATTTTGATCTACAAAATTATTATACAATATATAAATATACTAGTGGTTTTCCGGCGCTACGCGCCGAGTTCGTATATTTTATTTTTAAATAAATTTACGATTAATTTTAGGTTGTAGTAAAGAAAATATGTTCAAAATTATGAAGATGAAATTATGTTGAAAGA
>NW_013636097.1:0-351 GCF_000695525.1 Brassica oleracea var. oleracea
TAAATCGGCCAAGCTTTATAATTGTGTTTTGGTCCTTGTACGAAATTAAACATCCACAATGGAAACTCATATAACTGACTCGCATTGACAACCTGTTAATTAAAATCATGTTTATAAAGGATAAATTCACATTGATAGTCATATTATATCAAAAACTTACATAGTTTTTCACCCATTCTGCAAAGTGGTTGTCTTTCGCTATCTGTAGATCATTACCACATATAGATGGATTTCTTTCCATCATAAACTCCTCAAACATCCTGTTCGGTAGTTTTTATAAAATGATTAAAATTTCCAGTTAAATTCGTTAGAAATGTAGAATATAAAAATTGGTTGAAATACCTTTTGTAT
>NW_013636098.1:0-351 GCF_000695525.1 Brassica oleracea var. oleracea
AAAAAAAAAAAAAGTGTTTCAAAAAAGTGTTTCAAAAAAAAAAAGAGTCTATTTTGAGTCGTATTGGTAGATAAAACTCGAGGGCTATTTAGTAAAGTACCAAGTTAAGACCTAAAGGTACGTAGTTATTATTTCATAGAACAGAAAAAACATGAGAAACACCTAAGAATCACTTAAACCAATCTTTTACAAACATTTCTCTAATCCGAATTACTCAACGCCACACACGACTTGAGACGAACCAATTCTTAATCTACCCTTTGTGTGAACCACTCCTATTAATCACCTCTGCAAATAACTCATGCACTTCTTGAAATCCCATAACCCTTTATGTGTTTATGTGAGAATACA
>NW_013636099.1:0-351 GCF_000695525.1 Brassica oleracea var. oleracea
AAGATTGGTTCGCTCCCTGTTCGGTACCTCGGCCTTCCTTTGATGCATCGGCAGCTTAGGATCTCAGATTACAGGCCCTTATTGGAAAAAGTTTCAGGTTGTCTCAACTCTTGGTCTGCTAAGGCGCTCTCGTATGCTGGCCGGTGTCAACTACTGTCATCAGTTATCTATGGAACTATTATTTTCTGGGCCTCTGCATTTATCCTCCCTAAAGGATGTATTAACAAGATCCAGTCTATGTGCACGAATTTTCTGTGGGGAGGGCGTATTGATCAACGCTCAACAGCAAAAATCTCGTGGAAAACAATCTGCCTTCCTAAATCTGAAGGTGGCCTCGGCCTAAGGGACTTT
>NW_013636100.1:0-351 GCF_000695525.1 Brassica oleracea var. oleracea
TATGTATCCAAATCAAGCTTCTTATTTCGTGGTTCATCCTGGTTTTATAAGAATGACGAAGAAGTGGGATCACCTGATTTGAAAGTGGGATAGCTGCTTCATCATAACTCCTATTATATCAATTCAAACTTCCTTGTGATTCTAATCAACTTTATGTAACCATATCAAGCTTCTTACAGCGCGGTTCATCCTGGTTTGATAAACTGGGATCACCTGATTTCAAAGTGGGATAGCTTCTTCATCCTAACTCCTATGAGATTTACTCAAACTTCCTGGTGATTCTCCACAACTTTATGTATTATGGATCAAGCTTCTTACATCGCGGTTCATCCTGGATTGATAAGAATGACG
>NW_013636101.1:0-351 GCF_000695525.1 Brassica oleracea var. oleracea
ATATGATGAAGGTCAAAGAGGTCTGGAACCTTTGTTGTCTTCGTTTCCCTAGAGATAGCGAATATATAGTGGTTAGTCCACCAATTTAGGGAGTATTATGATGTTTTACAAAATTAATTGACAAAAAATTAAACAGATGCTCATGTATGATGAAAGAGAGTTTAATATAAATTAATTCAAATTTAGTAAGTGTTTAGAAATTTTTAAACAACACTAAAGATCATAGACTTCAGTATATAGAGCATTAACCGAAAAATTCAATATTTTCATAGGGGTTAACACATCTGGAACCTTTGTTGTCTTTGTTTCTCTAGAGATAGCGAATTTATAGTGGTTAGTCCACCAATTTAG
>NW_013636102.1:0-351 GCF_000695525.1 Brassica oleracea var. oleracea
CCAGTCCTCGGCCGTAGAGGCCATGTTTTAGAACGGCCAAACCATAAAGCCATTAATCGGCCAAAGAGACATATTATGAACAGGTCGGCCGCAAGGGCCATAACCGGCCAGAGAGGCCATTACCATAAAAGGTTCGGCCAAGTAAGCCATTATCTATAAGACTAAGATTCTAAATTATATAAGCTTGGAACATTATGAATTTACATGTATAGAATGATAATATGATCATATGCATCAGGCTATATAAGTAAGCATAGATATTCTCATCTCGGATTATATACGGGTCATGAAACCAGACATACACCATCTTAAGAGATTTTGAAGAAACCACCACATACATATATGTGCCGT
>NW_013636103.1:0-351 GCF_000695525.1 Brassica oleracea var. oleracea
GGTTATGGCATCCAAGGGGAAGTGTTATAAATCATGGAGTGGATTGCTATTAACCAGGCCCAGTCCAAAACCGGTCCAATACCTAGAAGATGGAGAGACGGCCGAAGCCCTAGAGAGAGGAGAGAGAGAGCCGACTCCAAGAGAGAGAGAGAGACGGCCACAAAGCTTGGAGAAAGGAAATTTTCCTAATAGATGTAATTTTTCCATTATTATGTATTAGTTTTCTTAATCCTAGTGAGTTTAGGTTTTGGATACTTTCCATTTATCTTCATCTTGTAATCCTTATATAAAAGAACCCCTTTGATCTGTTAAAACACGTTTTACGTGTTGGTCGGCATGGACGGTGACGGC
>NW_013636104.1:0-351 GCF_000695525.1 Brassica oleracea var. oleracea
CTGAATGATCTGATTGCATGATTCTTGAGGTTTAATATCATCTACTATGATTAATAGTTTTGTAATCTGATATGTTTTAAATAGAAACCCTAAATAATCCGTATGATAGGTTATATTGATCTGATTTGGATGTCTTTGAGAATTGAGAATCCGTATGCTAGGTTGATAGATTCATGATAAAATCTAATGTCTTTGTATGCTAAGTTCGATTAAATTGATTGATCTGATTATATGTTTTTGAGGTTTGATAAATTCGGATACTAGATAAATTATTTACACATGATTTATGCTAAATATCAATCATCCTTGAAACTGATTTATTGAAATTCATGCTTGAAATCTATATTCTAG
>NW_013636105.1:0-131 GCF_000695525.1 Brassica oleracea var. oleracea
TTGCGGATTGCTTTCTAGCATTTTCGCAAAACGTTGATACATTCTTCTAACGTTATATACATGAATCGTTTCGGTAACCGTTTTCTTAAGCGAGTTTGTGAAACATTCTAAGTCTATAAAAATGGTTTCTG
>NW_013636105.1:255-351 GCF_000695525.1 Brassica oleracea var. oleracea
TAAATAATATGTTATTTGTTGAATGGAGTACTAATCCGTTTTTTCATGATTTCTCTACAGAAAAATGACAAACGATAACAACACCCCCATTGACAC
>NW_013636106.1:0-351 GCF_000695525.1 Brassica oleracea var. oleracea
TCAAACAGAGGTCTCGACACCCTACTCGACCATCGATCGACCTTGACTTCCCAACATCGATCGATAGACGTCATAAATTTGGTATAAGAGCCTTTGATCTTTTCGGTACTAGGAAATTCTACTAGGTAGAGGAAGATGAGTATGGAATCTGCAGAGATGATCATGGATACGCCAGAGACGTAGATGGACACACCATTCGCGTTCACAACAAAGATATCAGAAGACTTCTGGAAAGAGCTTCAAGAGATGACCCCAACTACATCTATCTTCCAGAACATGCTAGCTCACTCACACAAACCAAGCTAGATCTACACCAAGGACGAGATCAATGAGATGTTCTATGGAATCTGT
>NW_013636107.1:0-351 GCF_000695525.1 Brassica oleracea var. oleracea
GTCGAAGCAAAGATTGGGCAGGTGGCTTACAAGTTGAAGTTACCAGAGGGATCCAAGATTCATCCAACTTTTCACATCTCTCAACTCAAGAAGGCAGTGGGAGAATCAGATGAGTTTCAACCTCTGCCTCCGCAGTTATCCAGTGAAGGGGAGTTGATTGTGGAACCGGAGAGCGTGTTGGCTACGCGTGATCACCCACGTACTGGCCAAAAGGAGCTTTTGATCAAGTGGAAGGGCTTGCCCAGTCATGATAGCACTTGGGAGTGGAAGTCAGTAGTGAAGGAGCGGTTTGGTGGGTTTGACTTTGAGGACAAGGTCAATTTCGTTGGGGAGGGTATTGATACGGTTGGG
>NW_013636108.1:0-351 GCF_000695525.1 Brassica oleracea var. oleracea
TATAAAGAGAAAGGCTAACGGTTCAGAGATTTTGAGATCATGAAGTACTGGGAGAGATAATATAGATTTTTATTTTGTCTAATTTTTTAGGAAAAGAAGATAATAAAATTCAGTTATTTGAATAGATAAACGGTTTCTTTAAAAGATCTTTGTATTTGCACTTTTGTATTTACATTTTTTAAATTTATATTTTAAACCAATGCCACATGTCAGTATTTTATTCGCCAGACGACTTGCGCTTTAGTATATAAGAGATACATACAATTAAAACACTGATCAGCTCTATAACCACCAATTAAAGTTATATATTATTAATGTCTAAGAAGTTATCTGATATATACTTGACAAGTT
>NW_013636109.1:0-351 GCF_000695525.1 Brassica oleracea var. oleracea
TAGATCCAAACCTTGCGTGAATAATCATCGATGAAGCTTATAAAGTAATTGCATTCAGCTAGGCTTTCTGGTGTCGATGGCACTCCCCATAAGTCTGAATGTATGTACTCGAGAATCCCTTTAGTGGTGTGCTTCGCAGTGGGAAAGCTTTGTTTGTGAGATTTTCCCAGGACACACGTCTCACAAAACTCAAGTTTATCCACATCCTTCTTCGGTACATATCCCTTCTCAACCAGCACATTCAGAATTTTTAAACTCATATGACACAATCTAGAATGCCATATAGTTGTCTTGTCGATCTCCGCCTTTGACACGTTAGCCTCTCCTTTAGACACTGTCCCTTGTAGATAA
>NW_013636110.1:0-351 GCF_000695525.1 Brassica oleracea var. oleracea
TTCACGAAAAAAAAAAGTACTCCAATAACCTACTTAAAATATAAAACTCCCTTTAAAAGAAATCGTACTTAATAATATTTTTTATGTGTAATAGTTAAAAACTGACAATTGAATATCGATCTAGAATATTATTTTAATATATCTAATGGTAAAATATTAATTCTAATAAACAAATTTTGAATTTTGTAATATTACATGAATTAGAAGTCTTTAAAATCTAAAATCTAAAATCTATTTTATTAACATAATATATTTGTTATTCATTTATTATTTTGACACTACAAAATATTGCTTTAGTTTTATCTGTATATTAATTTTTTAATAATTTATTTTCTTTTTAAGTAATTTTAA
>NW_013636111.1:0-351 GCF_000695525.1 Brassica oleracea var. oleracea
AATAGAAAGTGGAGAAGTGGGCAGCTTCTTTGGAAAAAGAAAGGTTAAATTAATTTAAAGAACCTGTTGATTTCGCTAAAAGATCTTGAGAGTTTTATCTTTACTATTGTTTATGTTGCTTTTTCCACATAATCATGAATGGTTTTGTGATAAAACTTGCTTGAATTATACGGTTGCGTTGTTCTTCTTGGTTTTCTGTAATGTTTTATATTTCTTTTAACAATTTGAGTAGATATCTCCTGCACTAAAATGGGAGATCAAGAAGGAAAAATTAAAAATCAATATATTTCTTGGCCGCCCGAAAAAACCAAAACATTGTTGCGCTTGTTGGTCGATGGCGTTAATCAGAAT
>NW_013636112.1:0-351 GCF_000695525.1 Brassica oleracea var. oleracea
ATATTTGTTTTAAAATCTTTTCCTACATGCAGAGTTATCTTTATATATCATTTTTGGTAGTTAATGTTTTCAATGTTTTGGATATAATCTTCTTAGGATACGTTTAATGGTTCTTTGAATGGTGTTCCGTTTGATGTGCTGGATGAGGGTTTATCGTTTTGGATGAGTGCTAATTTAGCATCGAATTCTAATTGTTTTAAAGCTTGTTGATTAACAATTGTTTGTAGTTCTTTAATTTGAGTCTTTACTTGTTTATTCTCCGTTTGTAATTCTCCAGTAGTAATTTGTTTAAATAGACTTTGCATTGGATATTTTTCAAGTATTCTGTTTAGATTATAAGTTTCTGGGTTA
>NW_013636113.1:0-351 GCF_000695525.1 Brassica oleracea var. oleracea
ATGAACTAAAAATTAGAAACAAAAGACGTAATATCTTATAACTTTGTTCGAAAATGCGGGTAACGCGTCCGATTAGGGGCTGGCGAGTCGCTCGGCAGAGCTGGGTCGTGGAGATTTCACCATAGTCGGCGAACAAATCGGAGATTGCTGTATAATTTTTTTTTTTGAGTTTTGAATGTTTAAAACTGAATTTTTATGGCAAATCTATGTATTTGAGGCATAACTACCACGAATTCACACAACAATTTGATTATTTACATGGGAATAGTTGATGGCCGCCATGGATTTAGCTTTGCAGAGGCGAAGTGAAAGGACCCGACCCATTTTTTCGTAACATCAGTACGAGTCTGG
>NW_013636114.1:0-351 GCF_000695525.1 Brassica oleracea var. oleracea
AAATCCATCTGTGCATAATCCGAGATACACATTTCGGCTATTGCTAGGGAAATCTGGATGTACTTTGTTAAAATGTTTCCAGGCTCTTGCATTTGATGGATGAGTCATCTCACCATCCGTCTGAGTATACTCGACATGTCATCTCATCTTTCCAGCAGTCTGCTCTGATTGGTACAATCTTTCCAATCTGTCTGTAATTGGTAGGTACCGCATCCTTTGGTACGGTACCCTATTACGTCCCCGTCCTTGCGGCTTGAATCGTGGCTTCTTGCAGAATCGACATCCGTCCTTGCTGCTTGAATCATGGCTTCTTGCAGAATCGATATTCTTCTAACTTCTCATCATCTCCCC
>NW_013636115.1:0-351 GCF_000695525.1 Brassica oleracea var. oleracea
CTGTTAACTCTTTACTTTGATTGGACAAAATAAGTACTTATGGACAACGTACTAGACATGGTTATCATCGACCATGTATCAATCTGGCCGAATCATGACCGGGTCATAGACCTCGTCTATAAGTGTCCACTACTTGCCTTGTGGAGTTTATACGGCAGCAGACCGTTCTGCTATGCCGGATCCTTACTTAGGGGATCTGATGTCGGATTGCAACCTGATGGTTGATCTTTTGTTTATACTAGTCCGTGATCAAGGGATAAGGGCCGGATGCCTTTTAGCCGATTGGCTGGACGTTTTAAGCCGAAGTGCTGGACGCCTTTTAGCCAGAGGGTCGGACGCATTTAGCCGGAC
>NW_013636116.1:0-351 GCF_000695525.1 Brassica oleracea var. oleracea
CTTGTATGCTTTCTCTGATTTTTATCTCCTTGAATTTATTTTTATTATATTGTCTGCTTTAATTAAATGAATGAATGATTTTTCTATATGAGTACACTGAAAAACGCCAATATAAGTACTAAAGCAGGTATCGCGAGTCTGAAAGAAGACTATGACTAGACTTATATATTATTGCGTAAGGGTATGCATCTAGAAATCAGTGATGCCTTATATTCACCCAGCTCTATGAGCAAGAGCAGCCTATTGAGTTTTAAAGATATAAGAATGAATGGTTTCCATATTGAAACAATGGGCGAAGGAAAATAAAAGTTCCTTCAGATATATGTATAAAATCGCCCAAGGCCATAATAA
>NW_013636117.1:0-351 GCF_000695525.1 Brassica oleracea var. oleracea
TCATTAAATAGTTGTTGGTTGGTTGCTGTGATGAATGGTCATAAAATAAAATGCTATATCTCCGAAACTTGTTTGAGTTTAAAAAATTGATTTGATGTGTAATGAATGCATTCTGTGATAAACTTGTTGTCTAATTAAGGGTAATGAATGTTTGGTAGTTAGAAACACCTTTTATAGATACTCAAAATCACTCTAAATCACCACGCACTTGTCAAAAAACCAAAAAGAAATTAAAACACAACCCGAAACCAAAATGGATCCCTTTTCTCTTAATTCTCTCGGGTTTGTGAACCTATTATCTTCTCAGTGCAGTCAAACCACTCAAACCATAGATGTAGGGTCCTCTGATGT
>NW_013636118.1:0-351 GCF_000695525.1 Brassica oleracea var. oleracea
CATAACTTACTTTCCAATGCTTTATGATCATTATCATTAAAACTATATTCATTTTAACTGTTTTATTTTGAAAATTTTATACAGGTGTCAACAAAGTTGATGCAGCTGCACTAA
Organism: Brassica oleracea var. oleracea; assembly: GCF_000695525.1. NCBI lineage: Eukaryota > Viridiplantae > Streptophyta > Magnoliopsida > Brassicales > Brassicaceae > Brassica > Brassica oleracea. Next base: position 115 of record NW_013636118.1, read on the forward strand.
CATGCACTAGATTACCAAATTCTAATTGGTGCTGCAACACAACACCGAGAAGGTGCCGAGGCAGCAAAGTGGAGTGTGACGCGATTTGTAAACCCAAACGCCTCTGAATTTTCCAGAAGAGAATTTCTATAATTATATATTCTAAATTTTCTCTTACCTCTATTATTATTATTACTGGAAATAATAAAAAAGGAAGTCATGTTCTAGAGGAGCATCTAGTGTTGGGTTTTCTTCGAA
>NW_013636119.1:0-350 GCF_000695525.1 Brassica oleracea var. oleracea
GACTGCAGTTGCAATGTGACTCCTTTGCAAACACCACAACCATTAACTGTAATTCCTGTACCCACCATGACTTTGAAAGAAGACATGTCCTCTTGTTGCAGGTGAGCCTTTGTCATCACTTCCGGAGATAAGAAATTGTGAGTAGCTCCACTATCAATTAAAACCACCACATTCGTTTTTCCAATACGGCCCTGAATCTTAGTAGTAGTTGGAGAAGACCATCCCATGTACGAATACAATGACATCTCCATCACTTCTGTAGTAGTACCTTGCAATTCTTCACACGAATCATGAAACTCTTCCTCAATTAGCTCAACTTCACACCCCTGTGCCACCACCATTATCTGAAG
>NW_013636120.1:0-350 GCF_000695525.1 Brassica oleracea var. oleracea
CTACTTATCAAATGACCAAAGGTAGTGGTTCTGTATCCGCGCGAAGGGGCATTGAAGCTAAAAGGAATGTGGAATTTGTTGATAGTTCCCGAGGGATACACTGCTAACATGTCTGAACCATATCAATGAAGCGATGCGCTAACTTGTCACACATAACAACACCAACAACACAAAACAGAGAAAATGAAACAACTCCATCAAAGCAAAAGAGAGAGATGAACTACTTTAGGAAATAAGATTCTAAGAGATTGATGTTCTACAGGAAAATAACTCATCTTACATGTTAAAATTCAAAACCTATTTCATATCTATTTACATTGTGCAATAAATCTCTACAAGTACAAAAAAAA
>NW_013636121.1:0-350 GCF_000695525.1 Brassica oleracea var. oleracea
ACACCCAGACTCAGCGCACCATAAAGGGAAAGGTGGTACCCCATCGGTGACCCCATTGACGAATTTTCATCGCCAGACACATGAGTTTGAGTGGTTGGAGGAAAAGCCAGATATGGAAACCCGACTAATGTAAGGGAATGCAATAAGGATGTAATCCCCTGAGGAGATTTGTCGGGCACTCTCTAAGGGGGGAGAACTGATTCACCGCTTCCTGAAGGAAATGAGAACTGATCTGAAGAATAGTTGTAACGTGCAAGATTACAGGGATCATGAGCTGATCTAGAAGGGTGCAGAGCTATAGTTTTGGTTGTAAGACGATCAGAGGCTAGCCAAGCATCACATACTTAGAT
>NW_013636122.1:0-350 GCF_000695525.1 Brassica oleracea var. oleracea
TCTTTTCCTTCTAATCCTCATATTTCACAATCACCTTTTGATTTGATTCATCTTGATGTTTGAGGTCCTTTTCAGACTCCAACTCATGAAGGATACAATTTTTTTTTCACAATAGTAGATGATTGTACAAGAGTGACTTGGATTTACTTGCTTAAAAATAAAAGTTCTGTGACTACTGTCTTTCCAGAGTTTTTACGTTTCATTCATACTCAATATAAGTACAATATTAAAGCAATTAGAACAGACAATGCACCTGAACTCGCTTTCACAGATCTTTTAAAAGCTAATGGCATTAAACATTACTTTTCTTGTCCATATACTCCTCAACAAAACTCAGTTGTAGAACGAAA
>NW_013636123.1:0-350 GCF_000695525.1 Brassica oleracea var. oleracea
TAAAAAGCTGCATGTTTGTTTGGTTGTGTTTTACGCTAGTTGTTGTAAACAATTTATATAGAGAAACTTGTTGAAATCTTTGAGATGAGAAAATGATACCATTTAAAAATAGATTTGATATTCAGAGAATCTAGGTAAACAAACTCTGTTTTGTTACCATCGTTTAAAGCTCAACCGTAATCTGTGGAGAATATTTTGAAAGAAACAGAAACTTGGTTCCTATCGGTTAAAGCTCAACGGCTTTGATTTTCCTTTGCTAGATTTTGTTGCTTGATCTCAGCAACCTCTTTGATTATTTCCTCAACTCTATCAAAATAAACAAAACCATTATGTTTTCATTTGATTATTTC
>NW_013636124.1:0-350 GCF_000695525.1 Brassica oleracea var. oleracea
ACGCGGATGCCGCGTCTGGAATTCTCATCCAATTTACGAAACGAACATTAGTTATATTAAATGAGATGAAGAAATTGTATTATTCTGACTTTTTTTAGTAATTAGTATTACCTTTCCTGCTAGAACTGAACAAGTCACATGGATTATCTCATTCATTTTTTTTTAACTTGGCTTGCTTATGTAAATGCATGAAAAAAAAGAGTTTACAAGGCTTCTGCCTTTAGTTACTTACGGACCTAGCCCAATACATATTAAACCAAAATAAACCCATAAGTTAGAACCTAATAGTGTCTCTTTGTTGCCTCCTCACACTACAAGAAAACACACCGAATTCCGACGGATCTTCCGAC
>NW_013636125.1:0-350 GCF_000695525.1 Brassica oleracea var. oleracea
TTGGTGTGTTGTTGCAAACATTTTTACTAAATTTGAGTGGCATGTTTTTTAGTTCTTAACTTGATCAGTTTACTTTGTGTTGTTAATAAAACGTGAGTTAGAACTTGGTCATATTCTAAATTTGAGTGGCAAACGTCTAGAAGACTCAATCATTTAGAAGACAAGCATTTGCTTACTTCATATTTGTCCAAACGTGATCAATTTACTTCATATTTGTACTAACTACTAAGCTTAAGTTACAAGAATTTTTTTGTTTAGTTTGTTTTCTTTTGAATTTTACTTCAGTTAAATCCGAAACCGATACAGAAAAACCCGAACCCAATTGATATATGGTTACTTCAGTATAATCC
>NW_013636126.1:0-350 GCF_000695525.1 Brassica oleracea var. oleracea
GATTAGGAAAACTACTAATACATAATAATGGAAAGATTACATCTACTGAGAAAAAGAAAGGAAAGAGTTTCCTTTTCTCTAAGCTTTGTGTCCGTCTTTCTCTCTCCTGATGTCGACTCTCTCTCTCCTCTCTCTAGGCTTCGATCGTCCCTCCATCTTCTAGGTATTGGGCCGGTTTTGGACCGGACCTGATTAATGGCAATCCACTTCATGATTTATAACAAAAACATCTTACTTTCGGAAACGGAGGTAGTAGCTTAATATACATGGACTATTGCATTTAATGTTCATTTATATTTTTATTAAACTTTTTAAAATATGGTAATAACTCATATATTACATTTAATGTC
>NW_013636127.1:0-350 GCF_000695525.1 Brassica oleracea var. oleracea
GCATCTATGCCTTCCCAACGGACACTAGCCGTTGGATTTGCCTTGCGTAGCAAGCTTTTCGTATTTTCTTTTGTTTTGGGATTTATTAATGTAAAGGATAATTATAACCTTTTTAGATATCGTTTAGGAAGATTCTCTTTAGGATTATATAAACACAATCTAGGACATGTATATTTTGATGTTGGATTTTAATAAACTGCTTTCGCAATTGAGCTTATCGCTTGAAGAGGAGAACTCTTAACCCGTTGATTTCGACGACTGCTTCATTGAACTCAAGATCCGAGCTTGAATTTGAATTCTCCTGGAGAGTTTGAGTTTGATTTCGTTACTTTGCTTCCGCATCTCTATCA
>NW_013636128.1:0-350 GCF_000695525.1 Brassica oleracea var. oleracea
AAAGATAGTAATATATTATTTTGATACTCGTTGTTAACTTTGGACTTAGTTAATAATATTTAATAAGAATAATAATTAATTGTTGTATAGATAAAAATACATCTAATTCAGAATGTCGTATAAATGTGTTCACATGCCCCCTAAATATTTCGAGATATCTCCTTGAACTTACCCGGAAGTTTGTTAATTTTAATATCAGTGTTTTATTTTACAAACAAAGATCGGCTTTATCTACCATAGTATACTCCTATTAAATTAAACACTCCAAATTTGAGTTTGCGTATACACATATATCTCTTCCCACAATAACACTAATCAACCTACTACTTAAAATACCAGAGTTTGTATTA
>NW_013636129.1:0-350 GCF_000695525.1 Brassica oleracea var. oleracea
TCCACTCCAAACCTGAATGCAAAAGCAACAACAGAGGAAATGATCAGGAAGAATATATGCATATGTAAAGCAATACAAGAAAAATAACAAGTGAAGAAATTAGAGACTTACCACAAAGCACCATTGGCTTTCTTTGGATGTAGGTGAGGCTGATGCTCTCTAGCTGCAGAGCGTAAGAGTGCTTGTTCTGTTAGATGGTTGTAGTTGTTAACAGGTGGACGGTCTCGAGTTGAAGACCCAACAGCTCCTGGTGGCATGGAATGACCAGAAGACCCACTCGTAGGAGGCATGACAAACCCTGCAGATGCAACTGAGGTTGGTATTCTTCTTTGTTGCATATCTGGAAACAT
>NW_013636130.1:0-350 GCF_000695525.1 Brassica oleracea var. oleracea
CAATAGATACATCTTTTAACCCGTCGATCGATGCAACTAGCGAGTTGTCGATCAGTGAACCTTCTAGGGAGCGTTATCGCACAGGTATGACGTGTTCACTAGGTTCAACTAAATCAGCTTCCGCTTGTTTTTAGCAATCCTAGTACAATCTAAACTAATCAGATAGAGAACCAAACTTTCGGTTGCGCCCTACTATCTAAAGGCAAGGTCCTAGTTAGCTACTCTAAAACGCATGCATTAAGAACATTTTAGTTGATTCAGATTCTTGACGCTTAGCAATTCTATATTTTGGGCTAATCCCATATGAATATCTGAACCCTAAATCTAACAAGAAGAACTACTCAGACATA
>NW_013636131.1:0-350 GCF_000695525.1 Brassica oleracea var. oleracea
TCATCGAGATTCTCCTTTTCAGTTAGCTTGATAAACATCTTCATCTTTTTAGCCTGAGTTTTTTCCTTAATCAATTGGTTTGCTTCATTTTGCATCATAACTATTTTGTCCAACCGATCCAACTCTTGTGCCTTGAATTCTTTAAATTCATTCCACTCTTCGTTGACCACTTCCAAGGATGCGCCTTTACCTTTCTTTTTAGCCTTTTTCTTAGCAGCATCTCTTCCCATTGGACGAGCACTAGATCCTACAGAGTTTGAGTCACTAGCATCACTCTCACGGGACCTTTTAGATCCACTGCTTCCAGAGCCAGTATTTCCTCCTACCTGACTACCATAACGTGGTTGATC
>NW_013636132.1:0-350 GCF_000695525.1 Brassica oleracea var. oleracea
TTTTGCATCACACCCTTTTGCATCACAACTCTTCTTTCTATCTTTAACAACTCGTTCATCTTCTCACAATTCACCAACTCATTCTCTTCATCTCTTTCATATAAAACAATTCATTCTCTTTATCTCTTTGATTCAAAACAACGATGGCATCTTCTTCTCCTTTCAATATTGATCAACAATTTGATGAAGCTTTCGATCAATTTTTTGAACAACAATTTGATGAAGCTTACGATACTCTGATCAATGATCAAGGTAATCAAGAAGACGAAAGGAATACAAGCAAAAAACGAGTTTTTATCGAGAGAAATCGTGAAGAAGGCAATCTCCGGTTATGGAATGATTATTTCAGT
>NW_013636133.1:0-350 GCF_000695525.1 Brassica oleracea var. oleracea
GACGACGACTCTGGGAGATCGAATCGAAGACGGACGACGCCGATGGGGCTGTGGCTGCTTTCTCGCATCGGTCGAGTTCCGTTCCATCCCCGCCAAAGACGAGCTAGCCCGTGACGGAAGGAGAAAAGAGAGAGATCTTTCTCACCTCGACGGCGGAGGAGTCACGACCGATGACGACTCTCAGATAGAGCTCTGGCAAAGGAAGCGGAGGCAGTCGCGGGTCGATCCTAAGCTGACGAGATTTCAGACAACTTCTAATCTTCAGCGAGCTTGTAAAAGGACGATGTCGTCGTTGCTTTCTCAGATCCGTCGAGCTCCATCTCCAGTCTTCACCAGACACCTAGTGGGAT
>NW_013636134.1:0-350 GCF_000695525.1 Brassica oleracea var. oleracea
ACCCTCGCCGAGTGGCTTCCTTCAGCGCTGCCATGCCATAAAAACGCTCCACAGAGAGAGTTAATCTTTGAGATACATGCTTTTGGCAAGACGAAAGTGGAGGACCAGAAGTTAGTGATCCCCGCTATCACAGTGTTGAGTAGAAGGAGCCGTCCAGCGAATGAGAGGGAGCGAGTACTCCAAGAGTTAACTTTGTCTTTGATGTGTTGGAGGAGAGGAGCGCAGTTATGGAGGGAGAGCTTCTGGGAACAGAGGGGGATGCCAAGATACCTGACTGGTAAAGAACCATGAGTAAGGCCCATGGTAGCTCCAATAAGGTCGATTTGGTCTTGAGACAAACCCGAAGACAC
>NW_013636135.1:0-350 GCF_000695525.1 Brassica oleracea var. oleracea
CCTCCGAGACTGTAAGATTGGTTTCCGAGGAAGGTAATTTGATTTGTTCATGTACAAGATAAAGAGACAGTGAAAGATGAAATCTCTAAGAACATACTGTTTTGTTAGTAAGTTCTATTCGGTGGACTGTCTTTAGATGGGAGTCATCACTCATCTGTTAAAAGTCCGTTTTGCTTATACGTTTTAATAAACAAGTTGAACGTTCAGCTTTAGAACACATAAAAAACGATAAATGAAACTTCTGAGTTTCGGATAGTGAGGAACGTGTGATATGGTTTTGTCGTTGTGCAGGACACTGAATTATGACTCTGAAGGAAGCTCTCAGACGGGCAAAAGAGCTCAAGCATGAC
>NW_013636136.1:0-350 GCF_000695525.1 Brassica oleracea var. oleracea
CATCTTCACCAGTTGCGAATAATCTGCCGCAAACGTTACGTGAAATTATCGTAGATTTCGTATACATTCCATTGGCCATATATCTCCCAAACTCACCTGCGAACCATTTTGTACTTATTGTAATTGGCCTAGTTCCATGGTGTAACTTTTGTTTATGCTAATCTTAGAGTATTTTTAGGATCTTTGTCGATAACATTAAAAATCTTGTTGTAATTGGCCTACTTCCTCTCCTTTGGAACACATCACTCATTCCTCGAATTTGGAGCATCTCGCAAACTTCTCCATGATTAGAGCACGTCACCAACTTCTCGGAAAAATCAAATCACATATTATGAGTATTTTTTTTTTTT
>NW_013636137.1:0-350 GCF_000695525.1 Brassica oleracea var. oleracea
AGATGGAGTTAATGAAGGGTGGCATGGAGGATCATGCTCACGCTGAGGCGACCATTTCTCCAATCGACGGGAAGATCCAGGGATTCTGGGATCCCATCCCGATTTTCCCTGATACCGTAGAAACTACGACTGATTTTTCCGGTGACGATGAGGAAGTGAACTTTCCCTCGGACGCATTCGGAGCTTCCTTGCCTGGGAGTTTTAACTTTGACCTGTAAACATTTTGACGGGAAGGAGTTTTTCCCTTTATCTAGTATTTAGTGGCTGAGTGTGGCCTTTGTTCATGTATGTCTAGCCGAGTACGGCTTTCGAACTTTGTACGAGCCTATTTTGGCCGTTTTCGTCGGGAT
>NW_013636138.1:0-350 GCF_000695525.1 Brassica oleracea var. oleracea
TCAAACTTGAGAGAGAACGTCCTGCATTTGCTGTGAGTGGTGATTCTCTGTTCTATGCCAAAGATAGATTTTTGAGATACTACGAATATTCAACTCAGAAAGATGCCCAAGTTATCCCTATAAGGCGTCCTGGTACACCAAGCTTGAATCAAAGTCCAAGGACTCTATCATACAGTCCGACGGAAAACGCAGTTCTGATCTGCTCAGATCTGGATGGCGGTTCGTACGAGTTGTACATCATACCGAAAGATAGTGTTGGCAGGAGTGACGTTGTGCAAGATGCAAAGAGGGGGACAGGTGGTTCTGCTGTATTCATTGCCCGTAACCGCTTTGCTGTTCTTGAGAAAAGC
>NW_013636139.1:0-350 GCF_000695525.1 Brassica oleracea var. oleracea
TGTAAAATCAATGTCGTCTTGATTTGTTTTGAAGAAACTGAAGTCGGCGGGTTTGTTTTGTTTTGGTCTTCATTTGGTCTTCAGTGCAGGAAGCATAAGATCTTTACCTGCTGATGGTCAAGTCTCCTAGTGGAATTTTAAGCTCACGTGAACAAATACTTAGAATGGTTGCTAAGTGCTTAGAGATATAGAGCTCCTCAAAAGCTGTAATTATTTAATGATCGGCCAAAGAAAAAGCATAAAACAAGAGAAATTCTTGGGTTCAAACCTCTACATTCACCGACCAATAGTGTTTGAGTATTTTATATTTGATATCTTTTAAAAAAAGAAACAAAATTGAATTTCCAAAT
>NW_013636140.1:0-350 GCF_000695525.1 Brassica oleracea var. oleracea
ATTGCCTTTGCTTTAAGGAGTGAGATGTGACGATCTGAGATGATGGTAAGAGCAGGTGAGTCAGCAATTGTCCTTTCAACCTTAGTCAGAAACCAGAGCCAAGCTCCGTCGTTCTCTCCATCAACAACAGCGAATGCTAGTGGGAAACCTTGGAAGTTGGCATCTTGACCGGAAGCTGTTAGTAGTACGCCTTTGTATTTTCCAGAGAGATGTGTGCCATCAATTATGAGAACGGGTCGAATCCTACGGAAACCCTGTATTGAAGCGCCAAAGGAGAGGAATGCGTAGAGGAAACGGGAGTCACCAAAATCGTCAAGTTCAGTTTCAATGGCTGTGATGGTTCCGGGGTT
>NW_013636141.1:0-350 GCF_000695525.1 Brassica oleracea var. oleracea
TAATTTAGTAAAACTTTGTAATACTCCCTAAATTGGTGGAATAACCAATATAAAATCGCTAATTTCCTGAAAAACAGAGAGATAGAAGGCTCCACACCTATTTGAACATTATCATATGTTAGTGCATGATGCAACTATGCATTAAAACAATATTGTCATATTTTTCAAAAATTTCTCAAAATCTATGTGTTAACCCTTACGAAAAATATTGAGTTTTTGGTAAATGCTTTTATACTGAAACCTATAATCTTTAGTGTTGTTTTAAAATTTATAACCACATTCTACATTTGTATTAATGTGTAATAAACTCTTTTTCATGGTGCATGAGCATCGTTCAATATTGTTTAGAA
>NW_013636142.1:0-350 GCF_000695525.1 Brassica oleracea var. oleracea
TACGCTACAATAATATTTTCATATGTTATAGGACAAGTCCAGATAACAAATGCCTTTGAAACTTCAAGTGTGGTGATAAATCCTGACGGTTTCGATGTGCAAGATTATCTAAGGCTGCCAACTAATGAGCTTGCTCTCTCTACTGTTACCCGTGATGTCGTGAAACCAAAAGGAAAGAAGCGCCAGATTGATAAATGGTCTCTTTATCCAGAGAGATCAGTATTAGATATCATAATGGCAACTGAGGTTATGTTTACAATATTCATTATTATCTTTTTAATGTTAATAGTATTGATTTAATAAATACTGATTCTGAATTTTTAGGTCGAGAAATGCATTGTTAAGGCAAC
>NW_013636143.1:0-350 GCF_000695525.1 Brassica oleracea var. oleracea
AAGTGAACAATATTTAATTCAATACTCTTTTTCAAAATATTGTGACATATATTCGTTGAAGAAATCGTTTGATTTTGTGACAGACTAAGTGCAACCGTTTTACATCAGATTCGAAAAAATAATTCTCAAACATGTAATATATTGCTTTAAAAATATTTATAACAAAGCTATGAAGTGAACAATATTAAACTAAGAATTCTTTAAAATCAATTTTTTTTTAATATTTTAATACTTCGACGATCATGATCAAATTATGCATAAATCTATGCAATATTTTGACCAATCATAAAACTATGCAATATATGAAACTACATATATGTTCAAAATTATTAATCTTAGTTAGAAAAACA
>NW_013636144.1:0-350 GCF_000695525.1 Brassica oleracea var. oleracea
TTCCTAACGCATTCGTAGGATAAGCTGATTCGCTAACAGTTTTGTTTTTCTTATGTATATCAACTACCCGACAAAAATGCACATATTTATATTAGGGAAGCTACAATTACGAAAACTCAATATTTAATTAATCCGATTTGACCATTCATTTCTTTTTATGGAAGTGTAATTTTTATGTAACATTTTTTTGTAATATTTTATTGTTCTATATGGGTGTCTACATTACGACCAACGGAGTGCCATTGACTAAAATTTGATTTTCTTTAAGCAATTGTTTTAAAACCAGTTCAATTTCTATGAAAATGGGAGAAGAGATTGTGTTTTGTTTGGATTGTAAAGTTTGATTTTAT
>NW_013636145.1:0-350 GCF_000695525.1 Brassica oleracea var. oleracea
GAACCGGCCTCCAGACCCTAGATCTCGGCCAAGATCAGCCAAACCGATCCAATGGACCATCTCTAAATCAATACCTAAAAACTCATTAGGATTCATGATAATTCATGATAAATCTTAACTAAGAGAATGGTCAAGTCAGAATTCCAAGAACCGATCTCGATCCTATAGATCTTGACCTAGAACAGCCCCACCGGCCACCTTGACCATCTCGAAATCAATCAGATAAAAATCCCCAAATACCATGATAATTCATGATAATTCACCACTAAGAGGATTCCAAAGTCATATCGCCATAAATCCATTAGGAAGTAGGAGATCCAGACTTAGCTGCCAAACCAAGGCCATGGAGG
>NW_013636146.1:0-350 GCF_000695525.1 Brassica oleracea var. oleracea
TTACTTTATAATATCTATAGATTAAAAGTAATAATCTCTTTTAATCATTCATTCCGCGCAGGGCGCGAATTATCACCTAGTATACTCCTGCGCGGGTTATCACCTAGTATACTAGTAAAGTTAATAATTTGACTCGTTTACTTTTTTTGGTCCTTCACAATGTTTTTATTATTAAAAATAGGGGAATTAAACTTTCGTGGGTCATATATTAAATTCCACGCATATTCCTATGTAATTTCTATATAATAGATATCTTTGGACGTGCAATTGTCATCAAGAAGCTTTCAACATCTCAAGTTCCTTTCATTTTCTCTCTTTACAGTATATTGGAAATTTCTGAAGCTTTTCTA
>NW_013636147.1:0-350 GCF_000695525.1 Brassica oleracea var. oleracea
TCTTTATGATAGCTTATTCATTCATACCACAACTTGGTTGGTTCATGTTGAGAATTCGACCAACCATAAGTAATACCAAAATTTGGCTAATTTGTGGTGATGGTCTATAACATTTTCTAAGGTTTAATGAATAACCATTTAACCTATCTTAGGCTGGTTAGTATAAAACACAAGGAATTTAAAATTCCTCTATGGACTGATTTGAATTGTTCTTATAGAACTCTTCACTTGCTTACATGTAGTAATTTAATTCAGTCCATGAACACCTTTAGGAAAATGATGTTCAACAGAACTTCTTTTCTGATCTTTTGATTATGAGCTCAATACCGTTTGGTAAACCTTTTGGTACC
>NW_013636148.1:0-350 GCF_000695525.1 Brassica oleracea var. oleracea
TGAAGGCCTTCTCGAGAAGCGCGTTCCCTTCTTCCACTTGAGCTAACACCGCTTTCTTCTCTTCTTCTCCCTCAGCTTTTAGGATACTTTTTAGAGAGGGAAACCACTTCATTCGTGTTCAATGTCATCACATAGAAAACATACGCTTATCTCATGACATGAAACTATAAATAAAACTTGTGGATCAGGTAAAAGAGGGGGAACCTTTTCGTCAATGTAGGCCGCCCAGAACCGAGCGATGGCTCGATCATAAGGAGTGGAAGGTAGCATGGACGGTCCAGATGCGCTCCAAGTCTCATCAACATACTCAACGATGATGTTAGACTCACAAACCGGTTTGTCAGCATGAA
>NW_013636149.1:0-350 GCF_000695525.1 Brassica oleracea var. oleracea
ATTTTAACTTGTAAAAACCGATTTTGGGGTTTTAATCATGTAGGAACCTGATTTAAGGTTTGGGGTATCAAACTTTTTAGAGCTTCGATTTACTCAATTAGGATTTTTGATCTATTACCCTATGGTTTTGATTCATAAAGATTAGGGTTTTAAGGTTTCATTCTTTATCAATCAATCCATGTTCGATTATGGGTTCTTAGGTTTTGAATTACCTTTTAACCTTAGATGATTGTTGAATCGGACCACCGAAGAAGTTGAGCCGCGAGCTGGACACGAGCTGGAATGGATCTAGTCGCTTCTATCGGGTCGCGGACGTCCTTTTTTGCTTGATCGGGAACGCCTTGATCGTC
>NW_013636150.1:0-350 GCF_000695525.1 Brassica oleracea var. oleracea
TAAAATATTACCATTTTCAGTTATGTAGATAGTTGGGTTGTTGTATTAATTTATTTTTAATACTCAGGATATACATAGATAAATTTGAGTTCATCCTGAAATTAAAAAATCAAAAAATAAATCTAAATTAAGTTGTATTCTGGAAATTGTACATATAGGCCAAGAATATTTTCGAGAGTTGTTGTAGTTCATACCGATTCTGAGGAAATGTAGTCGCCGTCACGATTTGTCACTAATAGAAAAAGGAAAAAAATATTATCAGTTTTGGTAAAAGTTTAGGGTAATTACTGTATATTATACATTAAAACTGCTTAGCCTGTTTTTCTTTTATTTATTTTGAATATTCGAGG
>NW_013636151.1:0-350 GCF_000695525.1 Brassica oleracea var. oleracea
GCAAAGAGACAAATTTTGGGATCTCGTATCAAGGTTTTGGATACTATACCTAGAGATGTTAGAGATCAGTGCGCTGGGTTTAGGGCAAGACCTTGGTTTACTCTTGGTTTTAGAGGGTGCGATGACTAATTCGACTTACGTATCCCGTTTCAGTTTCATCCTGATTCCATACCGATTTAAAGTCCGCGATAGGTTCTCGGCTTATACGCCCTGTATGGTTGGAACCGAGCATCTCTCCAAGGATAATTTTTAAGCCTCCTGGAAGTGCTGACCCAAAATTTTGGGTTTCTTTTATAGCGCTATTACGAGAGTCATCTCTACGAGATGACTAAGTCTGTTTAGGACGTTAA
>NW_013636152.1:0-350 GCF_000695525.1 Brassica oleracea var. oleracea
CTCGGCATACAGACCAATCGCGTAGACTTGTTCTTCAGGGAGACTGTAGAAACCCATAAAAAAAAAGAGAATGGTCGAGTATCTTTTGGGTGATCGAGTCGCGGATGATCATATTGTTCTTGTCTGAACCATGAGTCAAGTATGTCACTAGAAAATGGTTAGATAATGTGGTAGATTTATTCAAAGGACGTTTGAAGCATGACACTTTTGGAAGCACAACAGGAAGACCGGAAATTGGGCGAAAAACCCTAAATTTCGGTATTCTGGAATTTTTCGAAGAAGCCGGAAACTCGGGAAATATTCTCCCTCAGGTCAGGATTCATTTGGAGTTTATTAAAAATACTCAGAGC
>NW_013636153.1:0-350 GCF_000695525.1 Brassica oleracea var. oleracea
TCTTGCAAATGGTCAGTTGGTCCAAGTCATTTGGTTGAGTGAGGGAAGGTTTTTATTCAAGTGATTGAAGAGGTTCGAAACATAAAATCTTTAAGGTGGTTTACTCTCGAAACAAGTAGCCTTGACATTGCACATAATATATCTAAGAAAGGGATCAACTCATGCATACAATGCTCAATCTCCATTGCTCTACCCTTTTCCCAAACATACAATTACACAATCATTCCCAAATGTCAAACTCAACTCACATCTCTCACCAAAAGATCCTAAGTATATTAACTTCTTCTCTTTGAAATCTACAACGGATTTTTCACAACCTCAAAACATTACTTAGCTCCTAACAACTTTGC
>NW_013636154.1:0-350 GCF_000695525.1 Brassica oleracea var. oleracea
AATATGAGATCCCTACAGACTTTGTGGTGCTTGAGATGGGTGAGGAAACTGCAGATCCTTTAATCCTTAGAAGGCCTTTCTTAGCTACAGCAGAAGCAATTGTTAATGTGAAAGAGGGCAAGATTGATCTCCACTTGGGTAAAGGGCATGTTCTTCACTTTGACATCAAGGAGGTAATGAAGAAACCAACAGTTCAAGGGCGAGTTTTCTACATTGAAGAGATGGATGCCCATGCTGATGAGCTCTTTGAAGAGTTGTCACTAGAAGACCCTCTACAGCATGCTTTGGCGATAGAGAGGGAAGCTAAAGTGATTCAGAACCTGGAGAGTGCTGCCTATGGGATGATGTTG
>NW_013636155.1:0-350 GCF_000695525.1 Brassica oleracea var. oleracea
TGTAATGAATTGATTTGCAGATTTTTCAGTTCTCTTCTCAAATCCAAGAATTTCTAGGGACACTAGCACGAGCAAAAATTGTTGAAAAGTCCTGGTAATATTGCTGCTGTCTTTTTTGCAGCTTTTTTTTGTTGCTTCTCTTTTAAGTGAATTTGGAGCAGAGATTCTTTTTAGATAGAAAAAGGTTTACGTGAGATGTCCTCATGCATATATATCATAAGATGGTGCAGTCATACATGAATCTCCATAAAACATGTAAAATTGTCACCGGTAGAATTATCTATATATAATTTTTATAGTTTCTAGTAACATAATTAACCATCATTAAATTTTATTTACCAAACCTTAGT
>NW_013636156.1:0-350 GCF_000695525.1 Brassica oleracea var. oleracea
CAAAAGAACCGAGGGAGTAATGATTGTTGATTGTAATTTTAGGTGTCTTTCAATTGCAATCTAAGAGGCAGGAAATTGATGATTGTTGATTGATTCATCAGATTTCATATCTTGTTGTAGAATATTTGAAGTTATAGACTCAAATGAAGGTGGAATCTAAACAAATGCTCTTTATAGCTTATTCATTTCTTTTCACACAGACACATAAACAAGAAACAGAAGCAAGTACATGACAATAACACACTTAGAAGCAACACAAAGAAAAGGTAAGTAGTGATATCTTAAGAAAAGGTAAACGCAGTGGTGGTCTTGACGTCGAGTTCCCAAAGTTCAAACGTTCCATTCACGAA
>NW_013636157.1:0-350 GCF_000695525.1 Brassica oleracea var. oleracea
GATATTACGATGCGGACACACGAGACCAGAGTTCATCGAAAAAACTACGTACCGACGGAGAGCGTTCCTCGGACAATTCCAACGTAGCGTGTTCCTCGGTGTATACCGACGGACAATGGTCGTCGGAATATACCGACGAACGATGTTTGTCGGAATATACCGACGAACGATGTTCGTCGGTATATTCCGACGAAATGTTGTTCGTCGGTACATTCCGACGGATATATGTCCGTCGGTATATTCCGACGACCATTGTCCGTCGGAATATACCAATTTTAAAAACGAATTTATTTTGCATTTTTATATATATTTTTTGATATTAATAAATTAAAAAAATCAGAAATTTAAAA
>NW_013636158.1:0-350 GCF_000695525.1 Brassica oleracea var. oleracea
AAAAATAAGAGATATATCAAAGATAAATTAGAAAACGTAGGATTTTCCCTAAAACTTAGGATTTTCCCTAAAACTTAGGATGGAAATATTATGCTCTACCAAATGTGTAAAAATTATCCTATAAAATAGCTAAAGAATCTCAATCATTAATTAAGAAGTTTAAGGGACCAAATCAAATTTATTTTGATTATTCTATTACTGTTAGATTTAAGCGTAAGTACATTTTTTGAAATCTAAGAACCGAACCGTTCCAAAAGAAAAGAACTAAACCAAAATCAAATCAGTTTTTTTTTTTAAATATTCGTACTGATCTTAGATCTCTAAAACCGAAAAGTCAGAAGTGGTGAAGT
>NW_013636159.1:0-350 GCF_000695525.1 Brassica oleracea var. oleracea
CAAAAACGAAGGTCAATCCAGGAAGAACTTTCTTTAGATGCCCAACGCTTCAAAATGTAAGTGTTTAATTTGATTGTGTTTAATATAAGAACATAAGATTCAATGGCTAGGTAGTCAGTGAGAAATTGTTTGAATATAAAGATTGTGTTCATGATTTGTGTCTAGGATCACTTGTATAAATGGGTAGATGAAGCTGTCTACGAAGAGGTTCAAGATGCATTGCCAAAAGTTGAATGCTTTGCATCAGATGTTATGAAAATTAAAATGGAGATCGAAAGCATGAAAACCGTGGAGGAAGACTTGAAAGAAGATGTCAGGAAGGCGAGCAATGAACTTAAGAAGCTGAATGT
>NW_013636160.1:0-350 GCF_000695525.1 Brassica oleracea var. oleracea
GACGAAGCCAACACCGCTAACCCCGCATCAATCGGAGTTCGGACGCGTCCTCACGCTCAGCTACAATAAAGGCGGAAAATTTGATCCAGAAACCAAAATCTCTCTCAACCATATACCAGTCTCCTATTCCAACAAGCAGCAACAAAAACAATAATTCCGAGCAATCCATCAGCTAACCAGGAAGATCTCTAACTGATAGACCGATCAACCCATCAAAAGTTTTCAGGTATCATCGAAAACTCATCTAAAACCCATAAAGTTTTAAATACCCTCATCCGCAGCCATGTAGCTATATTTAGCAATATGTCTCTGCAAATAAAATAAAACCATAAACCATAAACTCTTTAAAA
>NW_013636161.1:0-350 GCF_000695525.1 Brassica oleracea var. oleracea
TTTCAAGCAATCTGATCTGAACTGAAAAAAAAAATCATTATACTAAAGGATCCGATCCAATAGGATGAAGAAAATATGGAACATTTTTCCTGATCATCTAAGATAGAATCCCTAAAGGCCTTGAAACCTTGTGTTTGAAATAAGAGGACCTTAAATCTGAAAAATACATTGATCCACACCTTAAACCGTATGGTTTTAAGAAAATGCATCATTTAGAAAAAAAATTTCTTTTGGTCCGTGTGTGGCATGATATGAAGCATGAAAAATTTCAAAAAGATTACTTGATTAAGACCCGTTTTGAAAAATGATTTCAGATGTCGAGTTTCATACCCTCAGATTACAAAGCCCTT
>NW_013636162.1:0-350 GCF_000695525.1 Brassica oleracea var. oleracea
GATCGATCGATCCACTATACCTTGTAAAGTGGGATCGATCGATCCCCTTGTCGAACTCAATATATATCTTTTAAAAAAATTACATTTTTAAGGACATTACTGCCATTTTGGAAAAAATTAGTCTAATAGGACATAAAGTAGTATAGATTAGTCTAAAGGGACATAGTTACCATTTTTTTACTCTAAAAAAAACAGATTTCCCAAAAAGATTTAACATGCGTTCATAGTATTTTTTATGAAGACATCTCGCGACATATATGGTCAGGGGGATAAAAGTCTACAAACTTTAAAATTTTCTCTTACGCAAGTTAACTACTACCCTACTATAACCGGCCAAATTTAAGTGTAAC
>NW_013636163.1:0-350 GCF_000695525.1 Brassica oleracea var. oleracea
TATATATATAGTTTGGCTTTTGATTCGTTATCTATTTTTATTTGAACAAAAAAATCTAGAGTTTTATTAGAACCATGTATGTGAGTTTTATATTAAAAAATGCAAAATACATAGTGTGAACACATTTATGAATATAATGTGAACGCGTTAGCATACTTATTATCAAATCATTTTGAGGTTGCCACGTGTCTATTATAGTGTGAATGCATTTATTACAATGTTTCTTCTTTAATATATAAGGAATTTTAATATTTTCATTTAACAACTCGATCTAATTAATTTAGATTGTAAACATAGAAACCTAACCACTACAAGAAAACATCAAGGATTCTGAGGGAAAAAATCGTCGG
>NW_013636164.1:0-350 GCF_000695525.1 Brassica oleracea var. oleracea
ACCAGCTTGGCCTCCACGTCAGGTACGATTCCTGTCTCTGATGTCTTGGTGTGTCCTAAGATTGTAAAGTCTCTACTTTATGTTTCTAAGATTACGTCAGACTATCCATGCTCTGTGGATTTTGACTGTGATAATGTGCGCATCTACGATAAGGCAACAAAGCGGCTTCTTCTTCAGGGGCCTCACACTAGTGGTCTATACTCCTTGCGTTCTTCATCTCCTCAGGTCTTCTACTCCAACAGACAGATCAGTGCGAGTGATGAAGTGCGGCATCAGAGGCTTGGTCACCCTAATCCGCTTGTTCTCTCTGCGAATAAGGCAATCTTCATCAATAAAAGTTCAAAGACTAC
>NW_013636165.1:0-350 GCF_000695525.1 Brassica oleracea var. oleracea
ATATTTTAAGATAGATGTTTAAATCTTAATGTTTTTTTCCATTTTTATTGTAAAACGTTAATGTTTAATAGAAGAACTTGGACAAATAGTCAAATAGTTATATTTATGTTTTTTTTTCTTTTTTTATAAAATGGTAATGTTACATTATGCAGATATTCTTAGTGAAAAATGGTAATCTTACATATGTTTAATGTTGTTTTTCCATTTTTTTTATGTTGTATGTTTACATATTATTGTTATTTTTAAAAGTAAAATGGTAGTCTTACATATGTTTAATGTTTTTTTTTTTAACAACATCTCAAGTAACATATGTTTAATGTAGTATTTCCATTTTTTATGTTGTATGTTTA
>NW_013636166.1:0-350 GCF_000695525.1 Brassica oleracea var. oleracea
TTCTCAAGCAATACTCTATGTTCATAGATAGAGAAACTTTCGATGTCAATCTCGGGAGTCTGTCCCAGAGGGAAGACGAACCCCTCCGCGAGTTCATCAGCCGATTCAAGTTGGTAATGTCAAGGGTCAGCGGGATAAGCGACAAGGTGGCCATCGATGCGCTCAGAAAGGCGCTCTGGTACAAGTCGAAATTCAGAAAATGGATATCCCTCGAAAAACCGCGAACAATCCAAGACGCCCTCCACAAGGCGACGGACTACATCATGATCGAGGAAGAAACGAAATCGTATCGCAAAAACATATGTCGGCGAGATCATCCTCGAAAGATGTAGACCCAAAAACAAGGAAGA
>NW_013636167.1:0-350 GCF_000695525.1 Brassica oleracea var. oleracea
GGCGCGAAGACCCGACGCTTCTTCTTGAAGGTCCTTTGGCCGATCCATAGATCCTCCCGAGATCAGGTGAAGTGCATGCTTCTCCGGCTGCCCGTGAGTCAAGCGTCAGGGCTTCGGAGCTCTCCGTCCTCAACGATCGCGAGAGCGATCGGGAAGCTTAGTGTTTTCTGTTTGTTGTTTTCTTTTGAGTCCCGGAGGACTTATGATGTTGTCTTTTAGACTTTTGCCTTTCGAGGCTTCTACTTTGTTTTTCCTCTGTTACAACTCTTCGAATCATATTAACTGTTTATCTTTTTATTGTAGTTGTCTATCAAATGCATGTTTTCTCAAGATTTGAAGTGACTGTTTGT
>NW_013636168.1:0-350 GCF_000695525.1 Brassica oleracea var. oleracea
CTTCTTCATCTTAACTCCTATGAGAATTATTCCACTTCCTGTTGATTTTCCACGACTTTTTGTATCCAAATACACCTCTTTACATCGCGATTCATCCTGGTTTGATTAGAATGACGAGGAAGTTGTCATATTCCCAAACAGGAAAACTGGGATCACCTGATTTGAAAGTGAGATAACTTCTTCATCTTAACTCCTATGAGAATTATTCCACTTCCTGTTGATTTTCCACGACTTTTTGTATCCAAATACACCTCTTTACATCGCGATTCATCCTGGTTTGATTCAAATGACTAGGAAGTTGTCATATTCTCAAACAGAAAAACTGGGATCACTTGATTTGAAAGTGGGAT
>NW_013636169.1:0-350 GCF_000695525.1 Brassica oleracea var. oleracea
AAACACATTCTAAATTTGTATTAATGTATATTAAACTATCTTTCATGATAAATGGACATCGTTTTAATTTTTTGTCAATTAATTTAGTTAAACTTCATGATACTCACTAAATTGGTGGACTAACCACTATAAAATCGGTATTCTCTAGAAAAACGGAGACAACAAAAGTTCCAAACCGACCTTCATCATATGTTAGTAAAGGATGCAACTATGTATTAATATAGTATTTTCATATTTTTATTTTTTTCTCAAAATCTACGTGTTAACCCCTAGGAAAATATTGAATTGTTTTGTAAATGCCCTATATTCAGAAGCCTTTGATCTTTAGTGTTGTTTTAAAATTTCTAAAC
>NW_013636170.1:0-157 GCF_000695525.1 Brassica oleracea var. oleracea
GTTTTTACTAGTTCTTCTCTCTAGAAAAGAGATTATCTGCCTCCAATGACTTACAATAGTACTTAACTTAGGTTTAGAAAGTGTAAAAACATCAAAACAAATGACCAAAAGGCCCCTGAAATAACATAAAAATCGTCCAAGCAAAACACGCGGAGTG
>NW_013636171.1:0-350 GCF_000695525.1 Brassica oleracea var. oleracea
AAGAAGTTTCTTTCGTCTCTTCCTTATCCCAATGCTCACACAACTCCGTCCATACCTTGTTGTTTATCGACTTTGGGACCTTTTAATAAAAAAGAAAAGAAAATAGTTTAATAAATAAAAAATACTTTAATAAATTAAAAAATTGTTTAATAAATTAAATCGAACCTTATTGATTTCCAATTTCTTCTTCCACTCGTGGATCTGCTTCCCGTAGTTGTCCATAACTTTATGGACGAAGTGGTGATAGATAAAGAGCGTCTCATCAGAATTCCAGGTGAATTCTTTCTGAAAAAAAAAACACATTTATTAGAAAATTTATATTAAAGATTAAAAATATAAGTAAAAAATTA
>NW_013636172.1:0-350 GCF_000695525.1 Brassica oleracea var. oleracea
TTCAAAGATGAACTTCGATCTTATAGCTTATCTTTATGATAGCTTATCTTTATGATACCTTATTCATTCATACCACAACTTGGTTGGTTCATGCTGAGAATTCGACCAACCATAAGTATTACCAAAATTTGGCTAATTTGTGGTGATGGTCTATAACCTTTTCTAAGGTTTAATGAATAACCATTTAACCTATCTTAGGCTGGTTAGTATAAAACACAAGGAATTTAAAATTCCTCTATGGACTGATTTGAATTGTTCTTATAGAACTCTTCACTTGCTTACATGTAGTAGTTTAATTCAGTACATGAACAACTTTAGAAAAATGCTGTTCAAGAGAACTTCTTTTCTCA
>NW_013636173.1:0-350 GCF_000695525.1 Brassica oleracea var. oleracea
ACATATCATGTTACGGTTCCAGACATTTTCACAGACGTTGGACGACTAAGCGGAAAACCGAAGGACCGTCGACTTACTGAGCATGAGCGCAGTAATTTGCAAACATATTTGCTCACCAACTGCGAAGATGCTCTTCAATATGAGAGGTAAATAAATTAGCTTACAAATTTTTATTTTAATAAGTTGAAATTTAAATCTTAATTAATTACATTATTGTCATCATATGTACAGGATTTTCATGGCAGAAAAGCTGTTCGAATATATATACGCCACAGAGGACGAACTAAAAGAAATGAAGCAGATAGAATTTGCTGGATGGATGTTTAGTTATGTGAGTGCTTTAAACAAAT
>NW_013636174.1:0-350 GCF_000695525.1 Brassica oleracea var. oleracea
TGATAAGAGAAACTAAAATTAGATTAAAAAGTCACACTTAAAAAAAAATCACCCTCAAACTACTCCGGTTAAAATAATTAAATCAACTAAAGTAAGATTATAAAGAAAACTAGAAAACAGAAAACAAAGCCCAAACCATTGTTATCCAGATTTTGGAATATTGATTAAGTTCAGATCTATATTCTTTTATAAAGTATGACACAAAACATGGATCTAACCTTGCAAGGAGTAGAGGAACATGGCAGAAGCAAAGCTGAGATGATAGTGATATCAGCAACACTGAAACTTCTCCAATGTGACTTGCAGTGAAGGAAATAGAGGTTTTGATGATGGAGTAGCAGAGAAAAAAA
>NW_013636175.1:0-350 GCF_000695525.1 Brassica oleracea var. oleracea
TAGAAGAATCCAAGATGGTCAAGAAGTTCTTGAAGGGTCTTCCAAGAGACAAGTATATCCGGATCGTAGCATCACTTGAGCAAGTCCTAGATCTCAACTCGACGGGGTTTGAAGACATAGTTGGAAGGCTTAAGGGGTACGAGGAGCGTGTAGGAGAAGAAACTCAGAAAGAAGACCAAGGGAAACTGATGTTTTCGAACAATGAAGAGCATAGTCAGAGGGGCTATGAGAATTCCCGTGGTAGAGGAAGAGAACGGAATGGTAGAGGCAGAGGTTGAGGTAGGTCACACAACCAAAACAGTGCGTAACACACCGAAGATAACAACTCGAAGAAGAATCGTTCAAAGCTG
>NW_013636176.1:0-349 GCF_000695525.1 Brassica oleracea var. oleracea
CGATGTCATTTCCAACCACAACACTATTTTAGTGCCAAAATTACACCATTTCAATATAATTTAAGCATCAAATTTCTTTTTATCTCCAGCCACAACACCAAATATCACATTAAAAAGAACACTCTATTATTATATTTATTAAATAAAAGATTCTCTTAAGTATTTAATATTTTTTATAAATACTCATTATTCTTATAACATACACAAGTAATTATTTTTGATAAAAAGTAGACTAACAAATTTAAAACAATAATTATAATTACTGAATACTACTTTTGAAATAGAAATAAAATTACAATAACTAAAAACATCAATGAAAAACACATATGAAATTAAAATAATAAAAAAT
>NW_013636177.1:0-349 GCF_000695525.1 Brassica oleracea var. oleracea
TTTTATATATAATGTTAAAGAATAGTTTGAGCAAAATTTGGTTGCATAACTTATTCTCCCTTTTTTTTTCGATTTGCGAACAGATAATGATTTCGATTCTCTCCATTGAAGATATGAAAGTGAAAGTTAGGTTTTTAGTTCACCTCATTTGAATTCTTTTTGGGCTTAACATAGATTTTAAGAATCTATAAAATTGGCTGAATAAAATTGAATGTAAAAATTATATTACCTTTTTATAAACGTAAAATCAATTATAATAAAGTAAACAAAAAAATCAAACTAAATTTTTAAACAACTACCACCATAAAATTGCTAAAATAAGAACATTATGAAACATTATTAAATATTT
>NW_013636178.1:0-349 GCF_000695525.1 Brassica oleracea var. oleracea
TTAAAACAATTGAAAATAAACAGTGGAAGGTGAGCCAAACCTCACGTCCCCAACCGCATACGGACTTAACTATCCAACTCTTAAACATATCACTTACGCCAAGAAATTGACAAAATTGTGACTTTCAAATATTGACTTACACAAAATCTTGAACGGTTGGCGGTGGTGGTTTTTTCAGAGTGAGAGGGGATGAATATATGGTCTTCAGATTAGAGTTCTTGATCCTAATGGTAGAATATATGTTATTTAATTTTCAATGAATGCAGTAGGCATTTTTGGCATGAAATATAACGATTTCCTAAATTAAAATGTTCACCAGCTATAAGAATATTAAGTATGAGGCAAGTTA
>NW_013636179.1:0-349 GCF_000695525.1 Brassica oleracea var. oleracea
TTTAAGGATGTTACCACTTTCAATGACGCCCTCTTAGCAAAGATTGGCTGGCGGATCCTGAAGAACCCTACGTGTCTCCTGGCTCGGTGCCTTTTGGGGAAATACTGCCAATCTGAAACCTTCCTAAAGTGTCAAGCACCTTCCTCCTCCTCACATGGCTGGAGAGGCGTACTCATGGGAAGAGACCTTCTCAAGAACCAACTGGGATGGATGGTAGGATCGGGGGAAAGCATAGAGATATGGTCAGAGCCATGGCTCTCACATTGTGAACAAGTAAGACCGTTTGGGCCGGCTCCGGAACACCTCCAACATCTCAAAGTCTCTGACCTATTCCTCCCTGGAAGCACTG
>NW_013636180.1:0-349 GCF_000695525.1 Brassica oleracea var. oleracea
TTTTCCTAACGTTATGTAAGTATTATTTCTATCGCATACTCTCCTATCAATTTGTTTTTCTTCTAAACTGGTTTGCATTTGTTGAACACAACCAACAAGAGATTGGTATCGCCTGTGTTTCTCCATCATGACTCAGTCATAAATCTGCTTGCAAGGAAAAGCCGTCGACCCCTCCTCATCCTACCGACGGTCGATCATCTTGGTGGTGTCTTATTTACACTGTACCGCTCTCCGATGACTATATCACTCACTGGAAACAGCAACATTAAGCCTGTTAACGTTTCCCAAGCTCTCACTGCTGGCCTCCTGCAATTTCTTTTGAATGAGAAATGTTTCTTTGAACCCCTTT
>NW_013636181.1:0-349 GCF_000695525.1 Brassica oleracea var. oleracea
TACTTCCTCCTCTTCCTCACGAGGTAACTGATTCTACACAATTAAGTGCCAACTTACCTTTTATCTTTCTGCTAAACAAATTCATACAACAATTGCTGCAGGAAGAAAATCACCACATCCTAGATGTAGCAGCATACAATCACCTAAACAATGACCCTGATCACCATATGACCTTCCCTACTGACCACTTAACACCAGCCTCACCCACCAAAACCTCTTTCAGCTTTGATGAACCATTTGAGGAAGTTATCTATCCAAAGGGAGATCCATATGTTGTTTCCATTTGCAAAAGTGATGTTGACCTCTTGCAGCCAGAGACATTTGTAAATGACACAATCATTGACTTCTA
>NW_013636182.1:0-349 GCF_000695525.1 Brassica oleracea var. oleracea
CTTATTATCTCCAAAACGTTACGCTCATACAAAGCTCAGAACAAGACTTTTATAGAGACCTACGTTGCGCTCATACAAAGCTCAGAACAGGAATTTTATAGAGACCTTAAGAATAATCTAGATCTCTATCAACCTTATCTACACAGCTGTATTACTTCACTTTACACCTCACACCACGACAATAGTATTTCAAAACGATCTGGTAATAGTGTGCCTTGCTTTACCGTACGTCCAGCTACCTCCTCTGTTTTGTCTTTAGTCTGAAGACGTTGAGGACAAGTTACAGCTTCCGCATATGACTTCTTGGGCTTCAGTGTACCAACTGTGAGTTGGGCCTCAGCTGTAACTT
>NW_013636183.1:0-349 GCF_000695525.1 Brassica oleracea var. oleracea
ATTTTTTCCTTTTAAAATATTCCAACACAATAATATGCATAGTTTATATTACAATGGTTGTTATGAGGAACACATATTTGATTACTACGTATTGGCATCAATAGTTAATTAACACGAACACCCAACAACATCCAAAATCATAATAACCTAATCACACTAAGATTCAACACAACGTCAATCACACATGACTTCCCTTGCGTACCTCTCAAGTTTGTGACACTTAACTACTTCTTGCGGTTATTTAGGGTAACATATCAAATAATTATGATGATTTAGATAAAAATTTAGATATTTAAGAATATTTTAGGAATTTCGGAAAATACTATCCGTATACTTTTGGATACTTTCG
>NW_013636184.1:0-349 GCF_000695525.1 Brassica oleracea var. oleracea
CTGATAATATAAAATTAATTGTACATTTGATTGAAGATGAAATATATATTATCTTTCAAAGTCTAACTTTCAATTATTTTTAGTGAATCCCTCATTATAAATTGTTTGATTATAAAAATGATATTGTACACCTACCTAACTAAAGACAAAGTTCTGAGATTTTAGTATTTTAAAATCATAGATTATTTAAAACTCATGTATCATGTGGGATTTATTGGGAACTCAAATTGTTATTAGCTGTAATGGATACGTAAAAGGAATCAATTGATTCGAATAATTTTAACTAGTATTATATATACACCAACTAACCCATCCATATTTCAATATATATTTTTTCAAAGGATATGAT
>NW_013636185.1:0-349 GCF_000695525.1 Brassica oleracea var. oleracea
GTTATTTTCTAAGAAAATGTTGAACCAAAATATCATATTAGATTTAGGTGTTGATTGTTTGAACACAAAAACTGTGTTTGGAACAATGGTATCACCAACTGTGTTTGGTCGGAGAACTCTATGCTACTTAATATTCGATTGCAAAATATAATGAAGCTAAATCAAAATTATTTGGAATAAAAAGAAGACCAAAAAAGTAATCTATAACCCAATATTCACATAATATATCTAGCGACATCCATGGCTATAAGGCGATCACTACACCCCATCCCACCAAAATTCAACCTTTTTATATTATCCCTAAGTTTATACTTGGATTAAATTCTAAGTGAATATATAATACTTTCTG
>NW_013636186.1:0-349 GCF_000695525.1 Brassica oleracea var. oleracea
AGATCAATTGAAGCCAAAACGTCCCTTTAAGTTCACGAATGCAGTTGCTGATATGCCGGAATTTCTCCCGCTGGTCAAATATTTCTGGGATGAGACAGTACCATTACATATCTCGACCTCTGCTCTGTTTCGGCTTGGAAAGAAATTGAAAAGCCTTAAACCAGTGCTGAGGAAACTGAGTAAAGATAAAATTGGAGATATAGTAAAGAAGACGAAGGAAGCGTATATCAAGTTGTGTGCGGCTCAGACACAGACTTTGACTGATCCGACTGAGCTGAATATGGAAGAAGAAAAGAAAGCTAGAGAAAGATGGCAGTTCCTCTCGGACTTGGAGGAGAAAATTCTTAGT
>NW_013636187.1:0-349 GCF_000695525.1 Brassica oleracea var. oleracea
TTAAAAATAATTTTGTAAATTAAATATCTAAAACAAAAATACAAATTATTATCAATGATTTTTTTATTAATTTAATAAATACAAAGAAAGTTTAAAACTTATATAAAAGGTAAACACAATTACAACAAAAAAACCGTAAAACAAAAAATATATCATTCTAATAAATATATTGTAACTTAAAAATTATATAAAAATTATTAAAATGACAAAGAGTATTCCTTTTCCCTTTAATTATTTTATAGTCCAAATTAAAATTTAATTAAGATCCAAAGACGTTAATTAGGACAGGACATAAAATCCTTAACCTGAATTTTAAACCGAACCCGAACCGAAAAATTGACTCGTACCA
>NW_013636188.1:0-349 GCF_000695525.1 Brassica oleracea var. oleracea
GAAGAGGTATCTCTCCGTACAAATCACAAGCAAAGACAAATCAGACCATACCGCCACCGGTTCATCAATTCATAACACAATCGCTCGAAACTCCATCCACCAATATTTACTTCCCCAGGCGCATTGTCACGTGAATATCTCCCTCGTCAACTCCATTTCTCACTTGCTTCTCGCATATTCGTTGGTTTGGTAAATCGAATGTGGTTTAACCACATGATCATATTAATTTATATTAGTGTTGTTGTTCTATGTCCATATAAAATTCAAATTAGGTAAAATACACGTTAACAGAAAATAAAACGTCTATAGGTTTTTAAATCACGATTGGACTCAATGTGGGTTGGTCAAG
>NW_013636189.1:0-349 GCF_000695525.1 Brassica oleracea var. oleracea
ATTATAGGAAAATATGACACAAAATATAGATTAGTCTAAAGGGACATGTTTACTAGTATTTTTTAGCTCTAAAAAAACAGTTTTCCCAAAAAACAAAGGATTATTCGATCTGTTGATACATTTGAAAATCTTTTAAACCTTATGATATTTTGTGGCCAATTTAAGAAAGTAAAAAAGGGCTTTGACTAGATATGTTTGAGAGTGTTGGATGAACAGACAATATATATATGCGTATTAAATATGTTAGGTTGAGAACTGTGGGAAGATTCTTGCTCTCTTTAGACTCCACATTTAAGGAAAAGACTAGATTTTGATCCGCGCTTTCAAAGCGCGGATTTATTTTTGTTTT
>NW_013636190.1:0-349 GCF_000695525.1 Brassica oleracea var. oleracea
AAAAAGGATCAGACTCATATAAGTCAGAGAAGGAGGAGAAACCCGTAACAGAGGTATGAAGTGTCGTGAGTAAGCTATGACGTCTGCTCAGTGCGTCAGCTACGCGATTCAACTTTCCAGACTTATGGCGTATCGTGAAGGTGAACTGCTGAAGGTACGCTATCCAGTTAGCGTGGCGAGATGATACTTTGACCTGGCTATCTAGGTGCTTCAGCGCATCATGATCAGTGAACAGCACAAAATCTCTGTGGACCAAGTAGTGGCGCCAGTGACGAATAGATTGTACCACCGCATAAAATTCAACGTCGTACGTGCTGTAGCGGCTACGCGCTCCAGCGAGCTTCTCACT
>NW_013636191.1:0-349 GCF_000695525.1 Brassica oleracea var. oleracea
CAGTTGATTTTCATGTCTTGGATATCAAGCTAAACTGGAACTCTTCTGTGTTACTTGGGAGAGCATTCTTGTCAACATTAGGAGTAGTGTGCAACATGCAAACCAACCAGCTATGCCTGACGCTCATAGATCCACATGTCCACTACAACCCCATTCCTGTCAAGAAGCCAAAAGTGTCCTCCAGAACAATATATACACATCGCATCATGCCACTGTGGAGCTGAGTATCAGACAGAATATACGGTGTCGATCGAAACTCACACCGCCACATCGATCGACAGTGCCCACTAAAAATTGATCGACATTCCCGAAGAAGAATCGATCGACAGTAGTCCGGAAGATTGGGAGA
>NW_013636192.1:0-349 GCF_000695525.1 Brassica oleracea var. oleracea
TTGGCCTTTTGATAGCGACACGTTTCTCTCTCCGACAAACCATAGCCAAGCGTTTTCCCCATCCGTACTTATTAATATCTTCCTCTCTGTTTTTCATTTTCTCTCCTGCTTCCATTTAATCTAAATTTCTTGAAAACGTTTTCAGATCTTATTCATTTTAGGGTTTTAAAAATATTCGCTGCTCTCTTGATAGAGAGAAAGAGCCAGCACACACATATGCATAATTTTGCATGAAGGAGAGAGTGAATATTTATAGTAAGATTAACCTTTCTTTCTCCATATACCAGTTTCAATTCTGAGCGCATCTCCATCACCTTTGTTTCTAGCTTCAGTTCTTCTAAAAAAAAAA
>NW_013636193.1:0-349 GCF_000695525.1 Brassica oleracea var. oleracea
TGATCTTGTGCCACCTCTGCTTGCAATGATTTGCGTCTCGCTGTTCAGTGGCTGCAACCTTTGGACTTGCCGCAAAGTAAGCGACAATCCTTTTCGAGAATGTACCTGAACATTGCTCATTTCCCACTACTGGATATTTGCTTGTGTTAAGCTAGGAGCTGATAAGCACAATATCTTCTACCGGCATCCACAACCTGTGTTCCCTACGCTCTATAGGACTGTCGTCAGGGTAGCTTGAAGCTTCAGCTCCTTGACTATCAAGCAATGGGACTTGCGATGAAGATAGTTGGACACTATCTTCAACAAAACTAAAGACACCTCCTTGTTGACTCGTAAGGAGATCAACAAA
>NW_013636194.1:0-349 GCF_000695525.1 Brassica oleracea var. oleracea
ATGAGATATGAGTTATAGGCTTTCATTCAATACAAATCCAACACAAAAATTACAGGATAGATTCACTATCGATGAAAAGAAAAGCAAATTTCAATCAACATGTATATTTGTTTGGTTCATCTTGATTTCTAGATTATTAGTGGTTACATTATATTTAAATTTTTTTTTGTTTAGTTACGTTTCGCTCATATTAATTTTTTGATTAAATTATTTGATATAAAGCGGTATGTAACTAAAGTAAACAAAACTTCCAACAAATAATTTGTTATTACACAGTTTGGCTCATACTTTGAAGTATCATGTTTTATTAGTTTATAAAATATTAATTTTTAAAAATATATTAAATATC
>NW_013636195.1:0-349 GCF_000695525.1 Brassica oleracea var. oleracea
TTGTATTTTGTTCATTTTTGACCAAAATAAAGAAAACAATAAGTATAGTAATTAATAAAATAATTATCATTAATTAGTTAGGTTTTTAACATGAATAAAAAGTCATAACCTACTATTATTAGACATTAGTTTATTAAAATATAGAAACTATTATAAAGGTAACTGAAAATATTTACGAAAGATTCAAAATAAAAAAAAATAAATTAAATATTATTTTAAGAATATTTTTTTCAACATAAAACATGAAGAAAACCTCATTTCATCAAACACACAAAACCAACAAGTAAAGAATTATTTTGCTTTTCTTATCAACAATCAATATATATATATATATATATATATATATATA
>NW_013636196.1:0-349 GCF_000695525.1 Brassica oleracea var. oleracea
CTGAGGTAGGCTTTGAATTTGGAGATGAGATCTGAGTCGTTGCCTCCAATAATAAGGTCGTCGACGTATACTAAGACATAGATTGTTGATGATCCACGCCGAAGAGTAAACAAGGAATAATCTGAATAGTTCTGTTTAAAACCAAAGTTCTTGAGAGCTGTAGACAGTTTGGCGAACCAGCAGCGGGGAGCTTGGCGTAAGCCATACAGAGATTTGCGCAGTTTGCATACTTTGTTTGGTGATGTCGATGAGAAACCAGGGGGAAGCTTCATGTAAACCTCTTCGTCCAGATCACCGTGTAAGAAGGCGTTGTGGACGTCCATTTGATAGAGTTCCCATCCTTTAGCTG
>NW_013636197.1:0-349 GCF_000695525.1 Brassica oleracea var. oleracea
CGATCTTCCAATTATCTTCAAAACTTCCGTATTTATCCGCGGAAATTTGACAATTATCCTTCCTTGTGGACCAAGCGTAAACCGTGCTGCGGTTTACGGGCTTTTGGTTAAGAAATCGTAGGATGGGCCTCGAGTCGTGTTTTAGATCCCTTTGGGCCGTCTTCCGACTCGACACGTTTACTACGAATTCTTTTTGATAAAGAACGAACTTTCCGCGGTTTCTAATCCGCGAAGTTTGATTGATGAATTTGAATAGCGGAAAACATGGACTGAGCTTGCTACGATCTTCGGGAGATAGCATCCGAAGGTTTGATGAGAATGCATGGATTGATGTCGTATCGATGTTCGG
>NW_013636198.1:0-349 GCF_000695525.1 Brassica oleracea var. oleracea
CTCTTTGTATTCTCGTCGGTGCTTTCAACAAAGCTCCGACCTTGTCTGTTTTCCTTAAAATTCCTTGTAACCACGTTCGTTATCTCATACCGTTCAATAAAACATTTTTGAAGAACCCACAAATCGAGTTTAGTTTCATCTCATTCGACCTAACCAAACTCGGATTCAACAAAGATCGCTGATAAACTGTGACAACTTGTTGCGAAAGCATCTCGAAAGACTAGCTCTTTCGAATCCCAAATGACGAAACTCTTGTTGCTTTTGCTCCATGAGATTATTGAATCCAGTGATGGATCATCCACCACCTCATATACACCTGCGTAAAACTGAGACATCCCCATCCACGACA
>NW_013636199.1:0-349 GCF_000695525.1 Brassica oleracea var. oleracea
TTGGTGTCTTGTTTGGCTTACGGATGTTGATATGTTTGGTAGGCTCGTGAATTTGCTTATGAAATTTATAGTCGATTGCTTATGCTTGTGAAACTTTGTAATTTTTTCAGGAAAGATTTGTATAATTTCAGGACGGCTTTCCATAAAAATTCGATGTTAACAAATTTTGGATTTTTGTTTGCTTGGTTACACATGATAGTAACACGATGAGAGATTCATTACCTCTCAAACTAGCTTTGCCTGAGCCGAAGTACCGTATTGGTTCAGAGCCAGAGGAAAGAGTGTCAATAAACCAACATTCGAGCGCTTCTTATATCAAGACTCTTAAGAAGATTCTCACAGAAAAAAA
>NW_013636200.1:0-349 GCF_000695525.1 Brassica oleracea var. oleracea
CTCCTTTAGGTTGCATAAACCTTGAGGTTTTATCGATTCTTTGTACGATGAATATAAAGTTATAGGCTAGAAATATATACAATGCTTAGATAAAAAAAAATCTTTTATATAACCAATAGGTGTAACTCTTTATGTGCACGTATATTTCCCTGAAAAACTTTGTCACTGCCTATTTTTTTAGATTTATACATAAATTCTTTTAACAATAAGATGATAGAACAATTAAGACAACCGCATACACACATAAGGAGAATTAGACCTTTATTCCTCTATTTTTGTAGTCTATCAATGGCAATAACTTACAAATCAATAGCTCTCTCTATTATCTCTGACTTATATATATATATAT
>NW_013636201.1:0-349 GCF_000695525.1 Brassica oleracea var. oleracea
ACATTTAAATGATATTAATATATATTATATTTTTACTATGAGTAATTGTTAAATAAGGTTTTATAAGCATATGGCTGTATGATGATTTATATGTTTTTAAAAATTTGTTACAAAATTTTCAATTTGGAATTTTATAGTTTTAGTAATTTATAATCATTTTAAAAATCTGAATGCAAATTTCGAATAAAATATTAAGTTCTCGGTATTTTTCAATGAAAATTTGAAATTAAGATATTTTGTTTTTTATATGGTATATAGTTTAGTTTAAACAATATTAATACATATATATATATATATATGTGTGTGTGTGTGTGTGTGTGTTTTAATTTGAAAATCTATTAGATGAGAC
>NW_013636202.1:0-349 GCF_000695525.1 Brassica oleracea var. oleracea
CAGATACCGGTAGTAGCCTTGCCTAGGAATGCGGAGTACGGTCCCTGTGAACAGCAAAATATTCCGGGTTCCCAAGGAACTCCGTGTCCTTATGCAAGCTCCCGATATAAAGAGGAAACCCAAGGTTCCCCATACGATTTTGGGTCCTATGTATAGAATCTGAGGAAGAACCTTCGGGTTCCCTTATAGCATCCGGGTTCCGATCAAAGATCTAAGGATATAAGGAAGAACCTCCGGGTTCCTATATGGCCTCAGGGTTCCAAAAACGAAATCAAAAAGAAGCTAAAACCCGTGTGCAGCCAAGGGCGCATCAGGGTTATCACATCCCTAAGAACCTTCGGGTTCCCAT
>NW_013636203.1:0-349 GCF_000695525.1 Brassica oleracea var. oleracea
GCTCTGGTTGAGAATTCTTGGAAGGAGCAACCCCGCGAGTCTATTCTCGCTAAGATAGGAAGAGTCAGAACGGATATCGTGGAGTGGACAAAGATCCAGAATCTGAACAGCAAAACCCTTATTCAGTCCACGCAAAGGGAGCTTGAAGCTGCTCTCTCGGATAGTTCACCAGATCAGGATCGCATCTCCTCCCTGCAAAACACCTTGGAAAAGGCTTATCTTGAGGAAGAGAAATTCTGGCGGCAGCGCAGCCGCATCCAATGGTTGAACAGCGGAGATAGAAACTCAAGATTCTTTCATGCTGTAACTCGGGGCCGGAGAGTTCAAAATAAATTTTCTGTTATTGAAG
>NW_013636204.1:0-349 GCF_000695525.1 Brassica oleracea var. oleracea
AAAAAAACTATTCTAAATATTTGACATATCCAATATTATACATATATTTTGAGAATCTATCTTAGATATTTTGGATGGAAGTGTAGGATGTATTAGTGAATAATTATCTTGTTTCTTAGCTTGCGTTGGTTTCAATTTTTTAGTTTGTTACTCAATTTTTGTTTTTTGATAAAGCAGTTTGTTACTCAATCTTTAAAGTTTATTTTAGCTAAATCATGTAAATAAATACCTGAAAATATACATCAGTAGAGAATATTGTCTTGTGATGTGCTGTTTGCACACTTAGCTTTCTATCTCCTATTTTTTCTTTAGAATTTATTCCAATTTGAATGTGTCTGAACTTCTTTCC
>NW_013636205.1:0-349 GCF_000695525.1 Brassica oleracea var. oleracea
TTTTTTTTAATTTTGTTTTAGTTTTGTTTACAATTTTTCACAATTTTTTTTAAAAAAATTTATTCGAATTTTTTTGTATTTTTATGTATTTTTTATTAATTATTAAAATAAAAACCGACACCTCGTCATTTTAACCTGTAAAATGAATAGTACCGGTCGCCTATGAATAGGAAGACATTGTATGAGGTTTGTTACGATAAAAATGTCAATTTAAATGTTTAAAGTGTTAGCCAAAAAACTTCAGTGTTTAAAGAGTTAGAAACTGTCACTCTCAGTGTTTAAAATGTGTTTTCCCGTTTTTATTTGTATATATTTTTTTCTGTTTTTATATATTTTTTTTTATCTGCAT
>NW_013636206.1:0-349 GCF_000695525.1 Brassica oleracea var. oleracea
AGGAACTAATCCTCCAGCGGGTTGTCTGGTCTGATTGATCCAGCCTTCTGCAACCTTACATCAATTCAGAAATTGTCAGTAGTTATTTGTTTGCTGCTATAAACACATAAGGGTGTACAGATTTTGTAATCAATCTTTTCTGCTGGGATTTATCAAACAACAGTTTAAAAGGAAATGTACTTGATTGCTTTGCCTATTTACCGAGTTTAACTGAGTTGTAAGTCATGTCATCTCGACCATGTATTTCATTTATACTCATAGGTGTATACAGCAAGTGATACTCATATGCCTTCTGTGTGTATTTCTGCAGAAACTTGGAAAGAAACAAATTAACGGGCTTGCTTCCACC
>NW_013636207.1:0-349 GCF_000695525.1 Brassica oleracea var. oleracea
AAATGCTAAGGAAAAAATTGATTGCCCCAGGTGAAAAATATTTATTCCCCCCCCCCTTCCCAGCACAATCAGTTCGCAAAGTTCAATACTGTATAAAGTTTCCATTATTTCTGTTTTGTTAACATTATTATGTTGCCTTATTTAATTTGAACATTAAACCATTATTTCCATTTTTATATAATGAAAATGATTTTCTTTCTTCAAGAACAGTTTGCTTGATAGTTTTACTGAACAGAAAATTAATATATATTTATCTAATAAGTAAATATACTCAATGACAATAAAAATACAATATTTTTATTTTAGTGATTATCTGTTTATTTTATGAGTGAAAAATCTTCTTAAAAAA
>NW_013636208.1:0-349 GCF_000695525.1 Brassica oleracea var. oleracea
TTTGTGTATTGTGTTTATTTTTACTTCTGAAATTAGAAACTAGAGAGATATACTCTCATATGATCAAGCACAACTTTTGTCTTTGGACGTTTATTTGTTCCTGTTTTGTCTTAGTCTTGGCCTAAAACATAATATGACATCAACAAGAAAAAGATGATAAGAAAGTCTTTCGGTAGAGAATATGTTGTCACTTCTCAATGAATCTATGACTCCGCAAAACAAGTTCCTGCCACCACAATGCTTCCTTAAACAAGCTAAGCACGAACTCGCCCACTGGTTCTAAGCCTCAAGTCATTGACCGTTCTGAAACCACATGCTCAATCTCTTATATGTTGCCTTTTGAAATTTC
>NW_013636209.1:0-349 GCF_000695525.1 Brassica oleracea var. oleracea
TGAGGAAGATCTCATGGCCATCCAAGCTTAGACTTTCACAAAGCTAAACCTCTAACCTCAGCCGGGTCTTTGAAGTGAATAAAGCTTTGAATGATCTAACTCAGGAGGACATGGAGTTCACTAAGCATTTGGGGAGGTTCCGGACACTCTGGTCAGAGCTGGAGATGCTGAGGCCAAGCACAACTGATCCAGAGCTGCTAAATGAATGGAGAGAGCAAGATAAGGTCTTTGGGTTGTTGCTTACATTGAATCCAAGCTACAGTGGGTTGATTCAGTATATGTTGAGGGCTGAGAAGCTTCTCGACCTGGAGGATGCGTGTGCTCAGATACAAAAGGAGCAAGGCTCCAT
>NW_013636210.1:0-349 GCF_000695525.1 Brassica oleracea var. oleracea
TCTCATAAACATCTTCAATCTTCTCAAGCAGTGTACTTTCTTCAAGAGTAAAGCATTCTCCACTTGTTTCTCTTGCTGTCTGATCTTTCTCAGCAGCTTTACCCTTCAAAGACTCTTCCTTCTCATGGTTTCTCCAAACTCCACACCTTTTCAGAGTTGTTTTCATCTGTGAGAACCACCCCCACTCATTCCCTCTCTCTATCTTCTCTTCACGCCTTGTTGTACCAGATTGAAGCAGCTCCATTTTCTTTAGCCTAAAGCAACAACCTTTAGCCTAGCTTACCAACCAGCTAGACCCCTCTTGCTTCTAATCTCACACGCCAAGCTTACCAACCAGCTAGACCCCTCT
>NW_013636211.1:0-349 GCF_000695525.1 Brassica oleracea var. oleracea
TGTGGTTCTGAGACCAGTCGCCTTTCCGGTGAGTTGGTGGAGCTTCATGGCAGATGGTCCGAAACTGAGGCCATGTTGACGGCTGTCAAGGACTCTCACTCTGCGAAAGTGTTGAAGCTCAAGGTTGCGATAGGAGAGCTTCAGAGGGACCTTGGGACGACGGCGAGTTCCTTACTTAAGGAAAAGAAGGTCGGGAAGACCAAATCCTCGGAGGTGCGTCGACTCCAGCGTCAGATCGAGAGTGACGCGGGACTAGTGCGCCGTGGGATCCAAGAGGCTACGGATGCCCTTTGCACGGAGTGTTAAGCTCGCTTGGCGAAGATTTCTGCTTCCCTGGGTTCCCTCGAGT
>NW_013636212.1:0-349 GCF_000695525.1 Brassica oleracea var. oleracea
TAGTAAGGGTGGTTAGCCAATCTTTCAAGCATTTGATCAATGAAGGGTAGTGGAAAGTGATCCTTGCGAGTCGCAACATTCAATTTACGGAAATCAATGCACATGCGATGACCAGTTACTGTTCTAGTAGGGATTAATTCATTCTTTTCATTTGTTATAACAGTGATCCCTCCTTTCTTAGGCACTACATGAACACTTACTATCAGAGATCGCATAGATTACACCAGCTTCTAGAAGTTTCATTATCTCTTTCTTAACAACATCTTTCAGATTTGGGTTTAACCTCCTCTGATGTTCTGCATAAGTCATTGATTCATCTTCTAGGTGTATTCTATGCATGCACAGATCA
>NW_013636213.1:0-116 GCF_000695525.1 Brassica oleracea var. oleracea
GACTCGAAGCGTTTATTACGGCTTCTTTCGATAAAAAGTGAACTTCCAGCGATTTTTACCGTAAAGCTTCATCGATGACTTAGAATGGCGGGAAACATGAAATGGGTTCGCTACGG
>NW_013636213.1:149-349 GCF_000695525.1 Brassica oleracea var. oleracea
AAGGGTAGACGAGAATGCATGGACGAATGTCGTATCGACGTTTCGGAAGAGCTCGGTCGCTACGTAGCGACCAAGCTTCGGCTCGAGCTCAGTCGCTACGTAGTGACCGAGCTTTGGCTCGATGCTCGGTCGCTACGTAGCGACCGAGGATATGCGTTCGGTCGCTGTGTAGCGACCCTTTTCGAGCTCTTGTCTGATGT
>NW_013636214.1:0-349 GCF_000695525.1 Brassica oleracea var. oleracea
TTGTGATTATGATTTGGAAGCATGAAAAGTTCGAAGGAAAAGAATAGACACTTTGTGTTTAAATGGATAATCTTATTGGAATTAGTAGATAAACATCTAGCTCGAGTTTATGAAAAGTCTTGGCCCCCGAAAAAAAATAAAAAATAAAAAATAAAAAAAAATAAAAAAAAATAAAAAAATAAAAAGAGAAAAGAGAAAAAGAAGAAAAATATAAGAAAACAAAGAAAAAAAAAAGAAAAAGAAAGAAAGGGGGCTAGCAAAGTTGTTAGGAGCTAAGACTGTTTTGAAGTTGAGGAAAATCATTTATAGATTTCAAAGAAAAATAGTTTTATGTGCAAAGTGTTCTTGG
>NW_013636215.1:0-349 GCF_000695525.1 Brassica oleracea var. oleracea
CTTTGGTAATAATACCATAGTGTATCTGGACTTTAATTATGTCCAAATGTCACAAGGATTCTCAATATTTAGATACTGATTTCTCAGTTCCTTAGTGAGATGATAGCGCATAATTGTTATGGCTCTATGCTTTTCACTTTCAATTTCATTTTTTCCTTCAATGATACATTTCCCGAGTCCTCTAGACTTCAGGGCAATTGAAGTGTTCATTTCCCATTCTGGATAATATCTTCCAGAGATATCTAGGGCAGCATAACCCGAACGCTCAAATCTCGACATCTGAAATCATCAATCAATTCATAATTTAGAATTCTTGCAACCAATTTAAATAATCAGTGCACATGATTTC
>NW_013636216.1:0-349 GCF_000695525.1 Brassica oleracea var. oleracea
CCAAGTGTATGGGACACTTTTGTTCACTCTCGTAAGCTTTTCTTTCTGATATATTAGAGCATGACTAATGGGGAGTTCTTAGGGTCTCTTACCTAAGTAATATAACAATTTTGTTATTAAATTTTAAATACAAAGATAAGAACTAATCTGGAGTCTTGGACTGAGAATTTCTTTTTTTTTTCTTAATGATAGAGAATTTCTTAAGATTTTTTTGGCTCTTTCCTTTTTTTTTATTTTGTTAAGTTATTTTATTTTTAAAAATTAGTTGAGACCTGCACTGAAGATGTTCTTTAACTTTGTCTGAGCATCAACAATGGTTTGTGTTAAGAAATGGTTGTGTTCTCAACAC
>NW_013636217.1:0-161 GCF_000695525.1 Brassica oleracea var. oleracea
TGCTGAGCCTAGCAGTCTGTACCGAGGAACTCCCACGCTCACCCTTCGTCTTCTGTCTCTTAGGCATTATCTGCAAAATTAATTTATCAAAACCCAAGTAAGAGACAAATAGAAAAACACTCTTATAAAATCAATTCTGATCAATCCCCTAAACATGTAAA
>NW_013636217.1:207-349 GCF_000695525.1 Brassica oleracea var. oleracea
GATTCCAATTTTCGTTTTTCAATTAAACTCCAAAATTAAAATTTTTATTTTTCAGTTCCAAATTCATAATTGCTTAAAGAAATCATGCTGCAATTTGTTAATCATCATGAATATTCAAGCATTTCATTCAAACAATTAGAAT
>NW_013636218.1:0-349 GCF_000695525.1 Brassica oleracea var. oleracea
AGTCAAGTATCAAGTCGTTGAGTTTTGTTACTTGCAAGTAAAAATATTAGAAAAAAAAAGTTAATGATTCGCCTTAATATTACTCGTTACTTGTTTTACGACTAAAAAATGAAGTCTAAACAGATATTTCTTCGTTGTAAGAAGTAAACAATACTTTCATATTGAAATATATGTATTTTGTTCCTTTTTCTTTTTTATATTAGATGCAAATATTTTATTTGAATTAACTCTGGTGTTTTTACCAAGTCGAGTAAACAAAACAAACTTTCATAATTTTCTCTGATAGAATATTATCTACCAAGTAATTTTTAGAAACTTGAGAATATATCTAAATAATTTATAAGTACTT
>NW_013636219.1:0-349 GCF_000695525.1 Brassica oleracea var. oleracea
ACCCCTACCACACGCTGGACACGTAGGATCAATGTTAATACCTCTGGACCTCTGGTCCTCAGTCGAGCACGGACAGCCAAAGCACATGAAAGGATTTTCCATAAGAAATGTCTCAGCTTGGGAGAGGTTTTGGTTTTCCATAGCTCTGACCATAGCTTCTTTTCCAGGGCAGACACTGCAGGCTCAGTAAAGTTAAGACTGGCCGCTGCAATCTCCAAGAATTTATACCCACTCTTTGACGTGTACTTCCCATCTTTAGTATATGCCCATATAAGCTTGTCTGGCCTGTTGGGGGATTTCCATGTTTTGAGAATAATCTCAACATCAGTAGGACTGAAAGTTTGACGCA
>NW_013636220.1:0-349 GCF_000695525.1 Brassica oleracea var. oleracea
TCTATGCAATCTAAGGACAGTATCGTCAACGGGAGGAGCATGTGATTGTTTGGACTTGTGAGAAGGTGGAGACCCTTCGCAATCAACGGCGGAAGAGTTTGAGAGTAAGTGTTCTCTATGGCTCTGGTGTTATGTGGCCCCGGGACCCCTCTGAGATGGCTTAGCTTTGAAGGTACACCGGTGAAGGTTCTATTGGCTGGCATGGACACTCCGCTGTAGTGATGTCTTGGATACCATTTTACGCTGGTCGTCGGTGTCTGTCGGATTAAAAACAAACTTATGATGACAAGATTGTGATTAATTACTTACTTTTATTGATCTTGATGTTACAATCTTTGGTTACAGAGTT
>NW_013636221.1:0-349 GCF_000695525.1 Brassica oleracea var. oleracea
ACAAAGACGGGTCCGTAATAGGATTGTAGGTCTCCATGATGCTGCAGAAAATTCGATTACGGAGGATATTGGTGTGGAAAAGGTAGCAGCAGACAGTTTTGAGGAGATCTTTACTACTACTTCACCAACGGAGTTTGATGATTTCCTCACAGAGGTAACACCAGGCATTACTCCTCAGATGAATCAACGATTGTTGAGGTTAGCGACAGAAGATGAGGTCAGAGAAGCTTGATTTATGATGCACCTAGAGAAGGTACCAGGACCAGACGGCATGACAGCTCTTTTCTTTCAACATGCCTCGCACATTATTAAGAAAGATTTGGTAGATATGGTAAATAATTTTTTGGTT
>NW_013636222.1:0-349 GCF_000695525.1 Brassica oleracea var. oleracea
TTTAAAAAGTAGAATATTGTTTAATAAAATTGATTAGATAAAAAAAATAAAAATATATATATATATATAGTTAGAGTTTTTGGTATAAAATTAAGTAAACTGCAAATTCAACAATATATAAATTGAATCTAATTTAATATGGTAGATAGTTTTATAAACCAAAAAATCAAATTTAAACTTCACCGAACAGCCCTAGTTTTTTTAAAAAAAACTTCTGAAACAACTGATTACATCAGTAGAGCAAAGAGACAAAGCAAAGCAAGAGACTACATATATAATAAAACTCTCTTAAGGGAAAGACTGAAGAGCTTAAAATGTACTCTCTTGACGAATACGATCATGCAGCTAG
>NW_013636223.1:0-349 GCF_000695525.1 Brassica oleracea var. oleracea
AAACTCTCATGCATCTTTGCGCCTTCAAGCTGGACAGAGCCTTTCACAATTGCGAAAAGAAAACTTTGTATCAGCGGACTCTACATTCTTATTCAATAATCAAAACAGATTGAGATATTGCAACACAAACAAGTTAAGTAAGATGTGTTTTACTATTCTACATATTCACCACCAATCCAATAGTAATTTGGTAACGATAGTATTAAGGCTAGTATTCTACAGTAGTTAGGCTTCCGATTCCACAACGAAGAAGGGAGGAAATGTACGACAAGATAATATCAAATGCTGATCTCAGACTAGGTGATGGATTAAATTGAGCCGCAAGGCCGATAAGCATACCTTTACACAA
>NW_013636224.1:0-349 GCF_000695525.1 Brassica oleracea var. oleracea
AAACTCTCATGCATCTTTGCGCCTTCAAGCTGGACAGAGCCTTTCACTATTGCGAAAAGAAAACTTTGTATCAGCGGACTCTACATTCTTGTTCAGTAATCAAAACAGATTGAGATATTGCAACACAAACAAGTTAAGTAAGATGTGTTTTACTATTCTACATATTCACCACCAATCCAATAGTAATTTGGTAACGATAGTATTAAGGCTAGTATTCTACAGTAGTTAGGCTTCCGATTCCACAACGAAGAAGGGAGGAAATGTACGACAAGATATTATCAAATGCTGATCTCAGACTAGGCGATGGATTAAATTGAGCCGCAAGGCCGATAAGCATACCTTTACACAA
>NW_013636225.1:0-349 GCF_000695525.1 Brassica oleracea var. oleracea
ATGTGATTTATATAATGTGGTTATCAAATTTAAGACTAACTAGATTTAGACCCGCACAACCGTGCGGGTATTAATTTTTATGTTTATATATATATATTACATAATTAGAATATATTTTTAAAGTTATTTATATATTTAAATGTTTATGTATAATTATTTTAAATATAACAATTTGATAGTTTTCATTCTGTAAGTTAATTGATTATTTCAAATCATCACATATATTTGGTATTTTTTATTATATATATTTTAAAATTATTTTTATTCAATTATTATGATCCTGATCCGTAATTCAAAGTGTCAAATTTTCTTTATCAATATTTTTTTATGTTTATTCATTTAATATAAT
>NW_013636226.1:0-349 GCF_000695525.1 Brassica oleracea var. oleracea
CAAATTGAAGGCACAATGAAAATAGTAAAAGACCAAAACATGTCAAGCTTTCTTACGTTTGATTTTATATGAGACGGACAAACCTGTTTTATTATGACCATTGCATTTGATCTTGTAGGAGAAAAATCCTTTGATAAATCTGGGACTTGTTTCCATACCTCCATAATCTGATTCATCACCTCTCTTGCAGCTTTCACCTAAACACGTACCAAGAAAATTGAAACTTGTGATGATGCCTGTCAGACCCGATCCCGGCCTACTAGGCCACGGTCGATGCCTCACGTCGCTCAGTCCATACCCGCACCGAACCTCTAAAATTTTTTGCCCTTTATTTAAAACATCGCCCATA
>NW_013636227.1:0-349 GCF_000695525.1 Brassica oleracea var. oleracea
CGTGACTTCTAACCAGAGGGTGAAAGTGTATGGACAAGCGAAGAAAAAATGATTCCTGGTTTCTTCAGGTTCACCACACAGTAAGCAGCTTTGAGACTGGCCCCATACTCTCATACGGACCCCCGTAGAGAGCCTATCCTTCAATGCAAGGCAAGTGACAAAACAGAACTGGGGAACACCCTGCTGGAACCACACCACTCTCTACCAATCAGTAACTTCTCTTTGCGTTGTGATAATCTCCCAAGTAGCCTTAGAAGAGAAACTATTTCGATAGTCCTGCGATCTGTCTCTCCATAAAACGGAGTCAGTCACATGTTGCTCTAGTATCACTGGAAACTGCTTGAGCTCC
>NW_013636228.1:0-349 GCF_000695525.1 Brassica oleracea var. oleracea
CAGGAGCAGCTGCACTTTGTTGGTAACCCAAACAAAGAAGCCACACCCGTTGTCTAGGAAGTTGATGGTTTGGAAGGGAAAGAAGGGCTGTGCTTCATCATTAACAATGGTAGCTGGTACAAGAAAGAGCCAAACTTTCAGTACAACAACTACCAACAGAGATCTTACCTCAACAACCAACATAGTGGTTATCAGCCTCGGAACAACCAGCAAGGCAGCTATCTACCTCAACAAAACTCTCCTCCTGGTTTCAATACCAAAGCACAACAACCTGCCCAACAACAACCTACTACTTCTACCTTTACTCCTCAAGTCAGCAGCACTGATGCCCTACTAAAACAAATCTTGG
>NW_013636229.1:0-349 GCF_000695525.1 Brassica oleracea var. oleracea
AAGAACAAACCAAACCATCCTAAATCCGATCAAAATGTAATGTTTACAATGTTCAAAATCACACAAAAAAACGTGAAATTTTTCATAAACAAACTCACCCGAGATGTGAAAGCAATGACCTTCTTCTAGCGGTGGCTCGAAACAACCAGTGGAAGCACCAGCGCCTCCCTGATAAACCCTATAAATCGATTTCATCCCCAATTAGTAAAGACCAAAACCATAAACAATCGTAAGCATCAGAGCAAGACCCAGCGAGCCCGATGATGCATGCAACAACAATAAAATCACTTACAGAGTCCAAGGAGAAATGTTTACAGAGAGTTGATAAGATCATCTGCTTCGTCCTTGA
>NW_013636230.1:0-349 GCF_000695525.1 Brassica oleracea var. oleracea
TGTGTTCAACCCCTAAACACTACGTCGTCGGAATTCCGTAGGAAAAATCCGTCAGTAATCCGTCGGAAAATACCGACGACATTCCGACGAATTTAATATCCGACGAAATTCTGACAACATTACTAATTCCGTCGGAATATCAAATTACCCGGGAAAAAGAAACCGCGTGAAAATTTTTGCGAACATATATTTAATGATTCCGACGAAATTCCGACGGATACGTGTCCATCGGAATCATTAAAGATAAAAACCCTGGACGTTTCCTTCTTTGCCATTTCCGCCTCTCTCTCTAAACTCTCTCTGATTTCTCTCTCTTTGACGGCGACTCCGGCGATTTGCGAGCTCCCAT
>NW_013636231.1:0-349 GCF_000695525.1 Brassica oleracea var. oleracea
AACTCTTGAAGGAGAATGATCAGTCACTTGCGGACTACCCTGACATTTCATTGCCTGATGATTCTATTTTGACTCAGATTTCAAACACAGTGCTGATGCAGGAGTTGAGTTATGACACTCAGCAGGAGAATGAGACACATACAGAGTTGTTTGCATCAATGAATCAAGATCAGAAAATGGTATATCATGCAGTGCTTCAATCTGTTGATAAGCAATCTGGGCAGTTGTTTTTTGTTAATGCGGCAGGAGGTACTGGTAAAACATACCTATACAGGACCATCATCGCAAAGCTTAGATCAACTAATAAAGTTGTTATCCCAGTCGCATCATCTGGTGTTGCTGCGCTATT
>NW_013636232.1:0-349 GCF_000695525.1 Brassica oleracea var. oleracea
AAAAACAAGTTGGCCTTTGGAGATACCCTGGGGTTGGGGTCATTACATATACTTTCTAAATCCTATTTCAAAGAATTCTAGAGCACCTTATAGAAACTATAGTTTAAAAATTATACTCTCTAACAAAATAATATTTCGCAGGGTATAGTTGGTCGCATATATCAAATCTTTATTGTTTCATAGGCCTTCCTTAAATAAAACCGACGGAATTACCTAATGTGATTAAAATATATATATATATATATAGCAATTAATGATTTTAAACAATAAAGATTTGATAACAATCTGTATATTTTTTATCATTTTATTTATTTATTTATTATTAAAATAAATTACATAATTACATTAA
>NW_013636233.1:0-349 GCF_000695525.1 Brassica oleracea var. oleracea
TAATAAGTAAATATAGTATATAAGAAATAAAAATATTACATTAAATAGATATTGTAATATTATCATTGATATAAATATAAAAAATAAGAAAAGATAAACATTAAGTAAATACACAATATAAAAAAATGGAAAAACTAAATTAAACATATATCTGAAAAATGTAAAGTTAAATAAATTAAATTAAATTTATATTATAAAAATATTACACTAAATTATAATATTAGAATAAGTAAATATAAAATATAAGAAAAATAATTTATAAGTAAATATACAATATAAAAATACAAAAAATACATTAAACTTTTATCTGAAAATATATAATAATCTAAATAATAAGTAAATATATAAT
>NW_013636234.1:0-349 GCF_000695525.1 Brassica oleracea var. oleracea
TCTCGTTACTCCGAACAGTCTTAGATGACCCTGGAGCGACCTCTCAGGGCGACCTTCCAAGGTCGCTCCCGATCCAGAGCGACCCGTTGGAGCGACACACCAAAGTCGCTCGCGACCTCTCGCCCGGAGACACCAAAAATTGGCCCTGGAGCGACTTCCCGGAGCGACACCTGCAAGTCGCTCCGCGTTATTTTGCTGCCAAAAATCATGATTTCTCAAGGACCTTTTTGTAATTTATTTTGGACGTTTTGCACTTGGAAAAACCTATGTTTTAAACATCTTTTTGTAGCCACCAGGCAGACTATCTTTGATCTATTGAAAAATACACAAAAACTCTCTAGAGAAGTTC
>NW_013636235.1:0-349 GCF_000695525.1 Brassica oleracea var. oleracea
CCAGCTTATAATCTTTCTCCTTTAATATTTGGATTCATTTGTTTCATACGATCCGTACTTGGCCACTATTTGATCACCCATGTTTTGGCTCTCGGTCCTTTTGATTTCGTGGAGAAGATCTTATTCTTATATATTCCCAATCCTCTTCTGAGGTTCCATCTTAGACGGCACATGTATGTATGTGGTGGTTTATTCAAAATCTCTTAAGATGGTGTATGTCTGGTTTTATGACCCGTATTCAATCTGAGATGGGAATATCTATGCTCACTTATATGGCCTGATGCATATTATCATTTTTATATATGTCAATTCATAATGTCTCCAAGCTTATAGACTTTAGAATCTTAGT
>NW_013636236.1:0-349 GCF_000695525.1 Brassica oleracea var. oleracea
TGGATTTGAATATCCTCATGGCTCCTTTATACATGAAGCCACACGAGCCTCTTCTTCCTCGAGACTCAAGTTAGGTTGATCACAAACATTAGAGCATGTACGGATCATGCCATGTCCGTACACTGATGCCCTAAGTTTGCACCAAGCCTAAGACTCACAAATGGCCGAGTCTAAGCCGTACCGGCCTTGCCCTATCCTTTGTGTCCGTACATGGCCGTACCGGCCTTGCCCTATCTTTGCACACTCGTCCATTTGCTCCTCAACACTCTTCTAAGTCTTTCCTAAGTCTTTCCTAGACTTTTCCCTTGCTTAGAACCACCATAAGAGACTTCTAGCTATCTTAAGACAC
>NW_013636237.1:0-348 GCF_000695525.1 Brassica oleracea var. oleracea
TACAGAAGACAGTCGTTGAAGAGAACTGGTTACGAGGAAGGTCATAAAGAGCACACAGAGATCACGGTCAATACCAACGAAGAATCCAACAGCTTGAAGCCATGCGAGGATCCTCAGAAGTCACTTCTGAGACAGGGCCATTCGATGAAGAATAGTGTCTCGGTACTGAAACGCATAGGGTCAACAGTTACTACAACTGTTGCTTCTTTGGCTTCGTTGACGCCGGAGACAAAACCAACGCGTAGGCGGCTGAAATCCAGCACAGAGCTAGCGCTCAATGGTCTCAAGTTCATTACCAAGGCTGATGGCGTCGCTGGTTGGCCTCGTGTTGAGAAAGATTTCGATAGG
>NW_013636238.1:0-348 GCF_000695525.1 Brassica oleracea var. oleracea
TTCGTTTGCGGAAGTTTTCTCATCATCTTCGATGGTGGTTGTTCGTAGATCTACTCGTCGGACAAACAGAGCCGCTTCGTCGACTCGCCGATCATCAACACCGGAACCTGTAGCTGATCCAGCACCTCCGGCACCTCCAGCTTCTCTATTTCCGTTTACGGTATCTCCTGATAGCATTCACTCTCCGTTTCACCTCACTAGTGGTGATAACCCAGGCCTTTCGCTTACATCTGAGATCCTTGATGGCACGAATTACGATAATTGGCGTCTTGCTTTGACTATAGCTCTAGATGCGAAGAACAAATTTGCCTTCATTGATGGATCTTTAGCTAGGCCAAGTGATTCTCA
>NW_013636239.1:0-348 GCF_000695525.1 Brassica oleracea var. oleracea
AACTTGGTAGCACATCAAGACTGGTCAATGTCACAAGCTTGTGGTGACTCGTACCAAAAAACACTGAAGAAATGGCACGGATGGTTCGCTAGCTCTACCTCTTCTGTACGAACTTTACTTGCGCCTTTATGTCACTCCTTTCACTGTTTGAACCACATTTTCTACAAACCGTGTCTCATTTTAATTTCCTGATAAATGGTAAACCTTTTCTTTTTATCAGATGGGTTTAAAGCTTGCTCCAGACAGGAAGAAGTTCATGGAGGTTACAGCTGGTTCTGGTGACATCAATGCTGACATGGAAAGGTTTTGCTCAGAGTTTGGTCCGTTCCTTCAAGAAAATCACAAATT
>NW_013636240.1:0-348 GCF_000695525.1 Brassica oleracea var. oleracea
CCCAGGAGGCTGTCTTAGGCAGTAGGGCAATGGGGGTGTTGGTCTTAGAGCCCAAACTTTTTTGGGCATAAATAATGTTAAAAAGGGGACCAATTTGTTTTAAAAAAATTAGGAATAAAAGCCCAAAATTTTTAAATTATCCATTGTCGTATGAAAATGAATTTTAAAAATTATTTTGCTCAAGGATGCATGATTTTCTTGAGCCGGCCCTGAACCATAGGACCAAAACTGATGCTGATTCAGTTCGGTTTTGTGTTCTCGGTCGGTCTTCTTCCACCGATGCACGAAGAAGATTTAGTAATGGGTCTTCCAAAAATGTGAATAGGAATTTTAATGTTCAAAGGAGCC
>NW_013636241.1:0-348 GCF_000695525.1 Brassica oleracea var. oleracea
ATTCTTGCTTGAACAAGTTAGAGTTAATTTTTATTTCATATTTTACCTTATATGTGTATAAAAACTAAAATAAAGAAACAGACCTTACAAGAGATGATCACCTGTCCATTAACCAAAAAGATAGAAGGGGTGAAAATGTAAGATTTAGAGAAAGAAAGAATAAAAAACTTTTACCCAAGGTTAAGTTGATCATAGTATCTAGACATCAAT
Organism: Brassica oleracea var. oleracea; assembly: GCF_000695525.1. NCBI lineage: Eukaryota > Viridiplantae > Streptophyta > Magnoliopsida > Brassicales > Brassicaceae > Brassica > Brassica oleracea. The sequence goes on from NW_013636241.1 coordinate 211, forward strand.
TATATACAATAGTAATACAAAAACCCAACAAACTAAACATCAATTAATTATCAAATTTTAAAAATTTAAATAGTTGTGTATTAAATAAAAATTTATAGAATAGCATATAAATTTTAAAAATCTTCAATATTTATAAGT
>NW_013636242.1:0-348 GCF_000695525.1 Brassica oleracea var. oleracea
TTATAGCGTTGATCTGGATCATCTGTTCATTGCTCATCTCACGTCTAAACAGTTGATGTTTAGATTCACAAGAGGGGAAAAGACGACACATCTTTGACTGGTGCTTGTAATTTTCAGCGTAAGCAACATAGTTGTTCAATTACAGAGAAACAAAGAAGTTTAATAAAACGTAAAAAAAAAATAGAGATAGAGAAAAAACACACCAAGCTAAAACAGAAACAATACCAGAGGAACAAAGAAGTTTGCTAGAAAAAAGAGAGAGAGTAAAAACAGAGTAATGAGAAAAACACCAAGCTAAACCAGAAACGATACCCCAAATCTTATTTGATACGGATAGACATAGTGGTT
>NW_013636243.1:0-348 GCF_000695525.1 Brassica oleracea var. oleracea
CTTACCATGAGAGAACAAAGCATGTCGCTAGGAAGTTCCACTTTATCAGAGACATTGTTGAGAATGGGGAGGTGGATGTACAAAAGGTACATACAAGCCGGAATCCTGCTGATATCTTGACTAAAGTGGTTTCGGTGAGCAAGTTCCGATCAGCTTTGGACTTGCTCAAGATCCTCAAAGCCTGAATAGGCTGAGGCACTAGCTAGAGGTGTAAGTCTGGAAGTGAATCCACGGGAAGATATCAAAGTGGGTGAACAAATCTCTGTGTTTTTCCGCTGTTTTGATTCGTTCTTGTTCTTTGAAGAGAGAGGTAGAGATCAATCGTGAGAGGTGTGAGAGTTTGTTAGC
>NW_013636244.1:0-348 GCF_000695525.1 Brassica oleracea var. oleracea
TGCCACAGAGGATATCTGAGACCCAGTCAGCCTTTGTTGCTGGAAGACAGATCACAGATAATATCATGATAGCACTGGAAATGTTTCATGCTTTGCGAAAGAAACCGGGGGGGGGGAGAGTTAAGAGAATGGCCATAAAAACTGATATGAGCAAAGCATACGATAGGATGGAATGGTCATTCATTGAGGCGGTCATGAGAAAGATGGGATTCTCGGAGATATGGATTGATTGGATTATGAGATGCATCACTTCGGTTAAGTATAAAGTGCCATGAATGGTGAGCCGAAGGGAAACATTGTCCCTGGGAGAGGTTTACGCCAAGGAGATCCTTTGTCTCCTTTCATATT
>NW_013636245.1:0-348 GCF_000695525.1 Brassica oleracea var. oleracea
CTTGGCCGTGAAGCTTATTTTGTCTGTTCCTAGGAGCAGGCGTTTTGGCTTAACTGCCTCTAGGCTGTGCTTAGCGTTCCAGGTGCTTTTCCTCGCGGCTGCATGGCTAATGCTGCTAATTTCCAAACCGCCCGATATGACATGGATCACTCGGTCCTGTCACGGTGGCGAGACGGGAGTAGCTTCAGTGGGCTTGCCCGTTTTCTCCTTGCCTAGATGGCTCTTGGCCTTCTCGAAAAGGAACTCCCTGAGGTGTCCTTTTTTAAGCAGCTCGTTGACCTCGATCTTTAGTGCGACGCATTCCTCTGTTTTGTGACCGTGGTCTCGGTGGAAGTCGCACCAGAAACC
>NW_013636246.1:0-348 GCF_000695525.1 Brassica oleracea var. oleracea
AAGCAGGTAAGTTTTCTCTTACCAATCATTCCATTCTCTAGGTGACTGATTCAGTTCGTAGAGAGATTTCCTGAGAAAACATACCATATTTTATTTTCCTTTCTTCATGTATCCCTCTGGCTGCTCCATGTAGACTCGTTCCCTTAGCACCCCATGTAGAAATACTGTTTTGACATATAGCTGCTACAGTTCTAGATCGAAGTGAGCCACCGTAGATAGTAGAAACTGTATTGATACATGTTTGACTACCGGAGCAAGGACCTCGTTGTACTTTACACCCTCAACTTGAGCATATCCTTTTGCCACTGATAGACCATGGATTTGACCCACTTTTACCCATGGTTTATA
>NW_013636247.1:0-348 GCF_000695525.1 Brassica oleracea var. oleracea
TTTTCCGCATCTGTAATCCTAAACAAAGCAAAACACAATTTTCTCCAGAATTGTCAAAGAGGCGACTTAGTTCTTATTAAACTCCTCATTGTTACTCGCACGCATAAAATCAAGCAACATTTGATTCAACTTCTCCTCAGCATATCCAATTTCAAACTTGTCTTAAAAGTCTAGGGAAGAAGAAAGAAACCACAACTATGGCAGCAACAACTATTGATATCTCAGCTCCAGAAGTGGAGTTCTTTGTTTCAAAGCAATAGACCGGGTACTGATAGGAGATTTTCAAGGAGAACGTTCGTTCTCTGAAGAGAGGATGCAATGTTTGTCTTTGGATTCCTATCAGTCTAA
>NW_013636248.1:0-348 GCF_000695525.1 Brassica oleracea var. oleracea
GCACTGCGTCCCTTACACTATGACAGTCTGCCTCTATGTGTTTTGTTCTTTCGTGAAACACCGGGTTCTGAGCAATGTACAGCGCCGACTTGCTGTCACAAAACAGCTCCATAGGCTGTTTATGTGCAACTCCCAAGTCTCCAAGAAGCCTCTTCAGCCATTTCAACTCTCGCAGTACCGCAGCCATCGATCTATATTCAGCCTCAGCCGATGAGTGCGACACAGTATCTTGTTTTTTAGTCTTCCACGAGACAGGGGAACTTCCCAACAGAACAATATAAGATGACAGTGATCGTCGCGTCTTTGGACATGATGCCCAGTCGGCGTCACAGAAACCTCGAACACGAA
>NW_013636249.1:0-348 GCF_000695525.1 Brassica oleracea var. oleracea
TCAAATGTGCTCCATCAATTATGATGACAGGACGCATATGTTGATATCCAGAAATTGAAGCACCCATGGCGAGAAACATATATTTAAATCTATGACCAATCCCACCATCATAGACTGTATGCAATTCGGTTACAGTTCCTGGATTGGCAAGAACAAGTTTATTAAGATAATCTGGAAGCATTTTGTACGATGCGCCAGCTGAACCTTTTGCATATTCTTGAGCAACTTCTCTGGACCGCCATGCTTTCCAATAAGATATGCTTACGTTGTAATCACCTCGCATGACTTGGACGATCTCGTTTGGTCGTGGCCCATTACCATTTCCAACGAAACGGGACTTTATCATTT
>NW_013636250.1:0-348 GCF_000695525.1 Brassica oleracea var. oleracea
AGATTTAATTGATGGCTGCACCCGTAGATGGAATGAGAGGATTCTGTCAGATATCTTTGTGCCGAGAGATATTAAAATTCTCAAGCAAAATCAACCGGTGGTGTCTGATGAAGATTCGTGGGTCTGGAAGATGACAAGGGATGGAGTATATTCTGTGAGAACAGGGTATGAACTCGCATTTTCTGTTCATAATCAGGAGCTCATAGAAGAGATGACAGCACGACCGTCTTTGAATCCTCTTAAAGCCCATGTATGGAGTATTAAGGCACCATCAAAGATAAAGGTTTTCATTTGGGAAACGCTTTCTGGTGCACTTGCAGTTAATGATAGTTTGATTGCACGAGGAAT
>NW_013636251.1:0-348 GCF_000695525.1 Brassica oleracea var. oleracea
TTTTAATTGGATCTTTTATTTGATTTGTAAAACTAAATACTTTTTTTTTAAACTAAAATTTAGTAAAACAATAATATTTCATTATAAGAAATATTAAATAAGAACCTGTCTCTTAACTAAGAGTTTTAAGTGACGGGTCTTATCGTTTTTAGTTAAAACTTAAGAGACGGGTTCTTATATTCCGTTAAGAACCACACCATAAGAACCTCCCAATAATCATGCTCTTAAGACCAACTCATAACACTGTTTTAGTGTCAAAATCACACTATTTTGGTGCAGTTTCAGCACTAAAAAAATGTTTTTTTCCAACCACAACACTAAATTTCACACTAAAATTTATTTTCTAAT
>NW_013636252.1:0-348 GCF_000695525.1 Brassica oleracea var. oleracea
TATCTCTGGTTCTCTCCCTTTGCAGTACTCCAGAGCTGTATTGATACGGATGGTATCTCGCCCGATTACGGGGAAGCTCAGAATAATTATTATTTTCAAGTCTGTTCCATACATTTTTTGAGTGAACCTCTCGTTTTTCCTTTAATTGCTTGCGTAGATCATGCTGCCTCTCATCTTCTCTTTGACTCCCTCTGTGTGCTCCTGGAGACTCTGGGTACATGGGTCTCTTCTCTCTTCCCCTGTTTTCCAGATCATACCTATCATTGTAAGCACCCGGGCTCCTTCGTTGTGGCTGTGAGAACGCCTCTCTTGTTGCTCTTTCCTCTTTATCTTTTTGTTCGATTCTTG
>NW_013636253.1:0-348 GCF_000695525.1 Brassica oleracea var. oleracea
TTTTTTTTTGTAACTCCTAAGATCCAAATTTATGGTTTCGTTACTCTCATCTCCACTTCAATATCATTCTCAGTTTAAGTCTCTGTTCCAATTCTTTTTTTGAAGGAGGTTCGATTTCTCAACAAACTGAAGCTAACAATAATGGAGATTTCCCAATTGTACCTTTCCAACTTGAAGACCGGTCGTTTTAAGGACGTGGTGGTGACACGTCTTCTTCGATTCTGGGGAGTCGGTACTTTGAAGAAAGGAGGCGAGCTTATGGGGGAGGGTGGACATGGTATTGCTTAAGAAAGTACTGATAATCTGAATTTATTTTATGAAAAAACTTGATTTGACAAACACATGATT
>NW_013636254.1:0-348 GCF_000695525.1 Brassica oleracea var. oleracea
ATTCATTAATTATGTTAATCTATATTCTTGTTATTTTCAGAAGAAGATAAAACTTGGAACTTCCATATTGGTATTAGGATTGGTGGGGGAGATGTTTTGCCACTTGATGTGGCATCGGGTCAGCTGAAATAGAGAGTTGACGACTTGTAATCTCGGTGAGTAGCCCCCTTGTCTTCTTCTTGGCTATTCATTTGTTTAGACTATATCAGTAAAGTAACTGATCTACCTGTAAGCTTGGTGTTCTATTATTCGATTATCAGAAAGAAGCTGTTCTTTTGCGATTCCCCTTTTCATCAAGTGTTAGAAAGATTTCAAAAAGAAGAGCACCGCAGTAGATGTATTAAGCTG
>NW_013636255.1:0-348 GCF_000695525.1 Brassica oleracea var. oleracea
GTGGAAAACTATGTTGTTAGTTTTTTGGTCTCTTATGCTCTAGTGGTTTGATAAATAACTTGTCTGTCAAGCAATATGTGAACCTTTAACTTATTTTGTTTCAGCGAATTGATGTATAATATCATATTTCTTTGACTGTTTTGAAGCATTTTACAGTGGATGTGCAAGAGCCTGTTCACATCATCCCATCTGCTAAGCTGATTGTAAACCGGACTGCTTCTGAAGACTATAAGGAAGCTCATGGGATACACCAGTGGCGGAGAGACGACCAAGAGTTGGTTTCCAACATTTATTTGTTCAAATAGCTCACAAAGGTTGATTTGTTTTCTTTCTTTTCTCAATTACAAT
>NW_013636256.1:0-348 GCF_000695525.1 Brassica oleracea var. oleracea
TCAACAAATCAGGAAAAATAGCAAAGAATGGAAAACGTTAAAACCTTTTTTGTCATGTCAAAAGCTTGTGCTTCTTTGATTCACAAATCACAACTGCAATTGAGTTATTGCTGAACGTATGTTCCATTTTATTTTCCATTCAATTTCTCTAAACCGTGACCTCCAAGCCCTATAAATCAAAAGATCGAGAAAGTTTCTAAGTTAGTTATGTTGTAGTGATCTAAAATCAAATCTCTTCAATGTTATCGTACCAATATCAATTGCATCCCGTAATTCCTCTATATCAATCTAAATCTTGTTGATAATAAGCTTTTAAGTATTAATCTAGATGAATAATTTTAAAAATAA
>NW_013636257.1:0-348 GCF_000695525.1 Brassica oleracea var. oleracea
GCTTGGAACAAGATGCGATGGCAAGCCTTAGAGATCAAGTCCGATAAATTCACTCAACACCCTAATATCTACTTTCTCTGACTAGGGTTGCTAAGCTCATTCATATGATGTCAAGTTATATTCCACACGGTTAGTGAGTTGATTAAACTTAAGTTCGAACATTAGGTGATCAAGTTAATGCAAGCAATAAGAGTTATATGAACGAAGACACAAGGAAGTCGCTTATATATGTTTAGCTCGTGTAATCAACACCCAAATACCTTAGGTGAGCTAGCCGACTACTCAATCATAATGCAAGACATCAAAAACATGATTTCTGAATAATACTGCATAAGAAATAGAATAAGA
>NW_013636258.1:0-348 GCF_000695525.1 Brassica oleracea var. oleracea
TGGCGATCATCTTCGATATGGTTATATAATTTTTTTACATTATGAACATCCTCATAATCGGATGTATTTTTTTACGTTACTACAATACCAAAACGGTGCGTCAGCTAATTGGTTGAGTAAACATAGAATGTCTTTGGTGACAAGTATGATTGTTTATATTCTTTCAAGATTGACAAAGACGGATATTTGAAGTCTCTACAATGTCAATATCTAACGTAGGTTCATTATAAAGATGTTGAGTTGATGGGTCAACCATTAACCCATCTGATCCATGTAATTTAATAAATGGGTTGGGTTGATCCATGACCCATTAACAGTCAACTATTTGGGTTATGGGTTGGGTTGACC
>NW_013636259.1:0-348 GCF_000695525.1 Brassica oleracea var. oleracea
GGCTCGCATTGAAACTATTAGGATGATCATTGCTTTGGCTGGATCACACGGTTGGGAAATACACCACCTTGATGTAAAAACCGCTTTCTTGCACGGAGAACTAAAGGAAGAGGTTTATGTTACTCAACCAGAGGGTTTCATCGTTGATGGACAAGAACACAAGGTTTACAAGCTTAAGAAAGCTCTCTACGGTCTACGACAAGCACCAAGAGCTTGGAATATAAAGCTTAATGAGATATTGCGCAGCTTGCGGTTCACAAGATGCTCGAAAGAGCCCTCGCTCTATCGGAAGGAAGAAAGTCGAGAAGTTCTTGTCGTGGTGGTCTATGTTGATGACCTGCTGGTTAC
>NW_013636260.1:0-348 GCF_000695525.1 Brassica oleracea var. oleracea
AGAAAGAGATCAAGTTGCAAAGGTAGTTAAGAGAAATAAATACATGCTCCATATCAGAAATATTAATCTCCAAAATGTTTTCTACAGTTACACGTCCATCCCTCGAAATGAAAAACAGAAGATTTACTTATTCAGAAGTCAAAGAAATGACTAATAACTTTCAAGTTGTTCTTGGTAAAGGAGGCTTTGGTGTTGTTTGTCATGGTTATCTAAATAATGAACACGTAGCAGTCAAAGTTCTATCTCAGTCATCAACTCAAGGCTATAACGAATTCAAAACTGAGGTGCAACATTACACTAAAATCCACTAAATTTGAGGGCAACCATGATTCATTTGTCTTTGAATCA
>NW_013636261.1:0-348 GCF_000695525.1 Brassica oleracea var. oleracea
TGGATCGTGAAGGGGTATGAGCGTGGAAAACCCGCTGAGCTCACCACTGATGTGTGGAATGGTCTCATCCGTTATTGGCGTCTTCCTGATTCCATTAGAATTGTCCAGTCTTGCTCTAACTCCCGTAACACGGTCGATGAGCACGGGAACGGGCCGATGCTTCACACTACGGACCAAAAACCCCACGCTGGTGTCCGTATGGAAATGATAATTAAATATTTTACTAAATAATTTTTTTAATATATATATATTATTTTATTCTAATTTTTTTAAATGTTTTTTAGGCCAAAGAGACGGGAGCTGTCCCGTCTCTTATGGAACTTTACGAGAGGACCCACAAGAACAAGG
>NW_013636262.1:0-348 GCF_000695525.1 Brassica oleracea var. oleracea
AACAAAGGCATAAGAGTTTTTTGTCACTTAGTGAATAAAATATTTTTTAAAATGTCTCTTTTGTAGTGGTAAAAATAAAAAGTGGTATCTTGAAATTGGTAATCATGTAATTTTTCCGCGAATTTTCTAGCTCCGCCACTGGCTCCACATGAATTCGATAGTTTCGAGAAAAATCATTTTATTAATGTAATATTTAATTTTTTTGTATACTAATTTCGTTTGAACATGTGATTTTTATGTTTTACTTATACTTGTCTTGTTGAATTAACTTGGTAACTGTTTAACAGTAACAAAATTATATATCTTATCATACATCTTTCGTAGTGCGGGGAAGAAGTGGACTCTAGA
>NW_013636263.1:0-348 GCF_000695525.1 Brassica oleracea var. oleracea
CTTTCTGCAGCATGCAAGGACCTGCTTATCCGGATGTAACAATATGTGGAAGATGAAATTATGGATTAGGCAACAATTAAGTAAAGAGAAGTTTTAAGATTACATGAAAGAGGCTCTATAAAAAGCTTCTATAAGTCTAGAAGATTGGTATTGGCTGCTATGGCATCCTAAACCCGATAACCTAACTACCATGGTTAAAAACTTGAAATGAAGTCATAAGAGGAAATAAACATCTAATTGGTCAAAGTGCATAAGAATCTTTACTCTTTGGAATTTTCTTTATGCTTTGAGAATGATGGCACCAAAATGAATAATTTGTATAGATACTAAGATCGCTGTTTGTGGCAT
>NW_013636264.1:0-348 GCF_000695525.1 Brassica oleracea var. oleracea
GTACAGTTTCTTCCTGTCTTCTCTTGTAAGCTCAGTGCCAATGCTGCGTAGAAAGAAAAATCAGTTTCAGCGCTTTTATAAAGACAGTAACATCTTGTGGTTTGATGCATGAAGATACACAGCAGTAACTAATAACCTATTGATGGTGATGTTCACAGCTCTTCTATCAGCTTCAAAGGCTAGAAGGTCAGACATAATCTCTGATGTTGCCCCATCAAGTTTCTATTTAAGATACACAACGACACTGGGGTTAGGCTAGAATAATAGGTAGATTATGAAATTGTGTAAAATAAGATTTTAGGAGTCAAGTAGCACCTGACAGAACTTGTAAAAATCCTCAAGGTATGC
>NW_013636265.1:0-348 GCF_000695525.1 Brassica oleracea var. oleracea
TATAATCTGACGATAATATTTTAACTTTTACTTAAAAGATTAACTATTTTAAAATAGAGAAAAAAATTATGTGTAAATTCCAAGACATACTTTATTTTACTTTAACATATTTCAAACGATCATTTATAGAATTCTGATCAATACTTTTAGTGTTTATAATATGTTTTGCATATTTATTTGTATTTTATGTTTACTAATAATATATTAAGCTATCTGACTGATCTTCTTTATATATATAATAATAATACTCCAGAATTATGAATTTTATTGTGATGCTAATTTCCTAGATATCATATATGAATCTAAAGAAGTATCACATACAATAGTAACTATATTTCAATTCTTAGA
>NW_013636266.1:0-348 GCF_000695525.1 Brassica oleracea var. oleracea
TCCGCCACTGGTATTGAGTTAGGTTGTGTAACTTTGTGCGTATTGTGCTTTCCTCAAACAGTTTCAGGATATTTTTTTTTACTACACATATATAAAGATTGAAAGATATTAATATAAATTCTGCGTGTTTTGAGGTGAAAGGGAAAAAAACTTTTACACATAAAAAAGATATTAATATTAATCTTAATTATGTTTTTGTCCAAACGGAATAATGTTTTAGTAGCTATGTTTAGATGTGAATAAAATACATTTTACATGTAATACAATTTATAATTCATTTTAATACAATTTTTTTGAGATGTAAGATGATTGGTTTAGTTAAATAAATAAATAATAGTATAAGATAAT
>NW_013636267.1:0-348 GCF_000695525.1 Brassica oleracea var. oleracea
CATAAGGACATGTGAATGTCGTTTTCTCTTGATCATTGGGATGTATGAGGATTTGGAAAAACCCTGAATACCCATCAAGAAAGCAATAAAATGGGTGATTTGCAAGTCTCTCAAGCATCTGATCAATAAATGGTAATGGGAAATGATCCTTTCTAGATGCAGAGTTTAGTTTTCGGTAATCAATGCACATTCTATGACCTGTGATGGTTCTTGTTGGTATCAATTCATCCTTGTCATTTCTAATTACAGTGATACCACCCTTCTTTGGTACAACAAGCACATGAGATACCCATTTAGAATTTGAGATAGGGTAAATAACACCAGCATCTAAGAGTTTAAGAATCTCTT
>NW_013636268.1:0-348 GCF_000695525.1 Brassica oleracea var. oleracea
CCGGGGCAACACCCGATCCGTCCGGCATCGAGAAGGCAGCTCGAATTCGAGCACGATCGAACGAAGGCCAATTCGAGCGACCTCCCCTAAGAGCTCCAATTAAACCACCAACCCCGTTGGTCATATCCGATCTCCCCAAATGAACTGGACGAACAAAAAAAATCCATCAATAAACTGCCCGTACATGCAAAAGCACTAAAGAGGAACTTACCTACATCCTCAGCCCAATAGCGGGGAAGCCTTGAGAAATTGAAACTTCCCACAGAGGCCTCGTCGATCTTAAAGACAAAGAATTCTTCCAGCCAGTTCTGATCACGATATGGGATACCCTGTATGATGTGACGTCCT
>NW_013636269.1:0-348 GCF_000695525.1 Brassica oleracea var. oleracea
TGATTTGTGTTTGTGGGCAGCTGAGGTTTAGACCCACCCAGCGGTCCAGACAACAAATTTCTTAAAATGATAAAGATTTATATAATTTTCAAAATTTTACAATGCTGTAAACAATTTATTACACCGTAATTTACAAATTCCAACAACCCAACTCAAGTGAATACAAGAACAACCCAACTCTAGCGAATGTATGCTTTCAAGGCGAGACCTAATACAAGCAAAAATAGAACTCAAACAACAAAGGAGAAGAAGTAGACCAATTGTTTCTTATTTTAAGGGCAAACACTCTCTTACGTAGCACTGTAAAGGTCATATCATTGACCTACTTGTACTTCATGCAGTTGTATT
>NW_013636270.1:0-348 GCF_000695525.1 Brassica oleracea var. oleracea
GAAGTTGTTTGATAAGAACACTAGAGCTTTCTACATGCCTGAATTTATATCTAATTTGCTATCTGTTAAGAAATGCACAACTGATTTGAATTGCAATGTTATATTCAGTCCTAATGATGTAAAGTTTCAGGATATTGAGAGCAGCCACTTGATTGGAAAAGGAATCACTAAAGTAGAGTTGTATTTGCTTGAAGAACTTGTTCCTGTTTCCAATTACAATTGCTCGTTTACTACTGCTTCTAGTTTAAATAAAAATGCTTTGTGGCATGGTAGATTAGGACATCCTCATGGTAGAGCTTTATACTTGATGTTACCAGGTGTTTTATTTGAGAATAAGGATTGTGAAGC
>NW_013636271.1:0-348 GCF_000695525.1 Brassica oleracea var. oleracea
TCCTCGTTAAATTTCCTCGCTAAGCATGTGTTTTCTTGTAGTGTTACTTACCAGTTACATTGCAGTCCTTTTTCAGTCTTCCTCTTGCAAATTTGTGAATTTGATCAGATGAAAAATGGGTAATGGTTACTGCTTTGATCGAAGATATGTTGGTTATGCCATAAAACTATCATATACTTATGATTGAATGTTCCTTTTGATGTGTGTTTCATAGAGTTTTTTTAACATTACTTTCGTTATATATTTCCAAGATCTCTAAATTTAACAATTTTGTCCCAACTATTAAATAAGTTGGCGTTCAAATTTTCAAACTCCAAATAGGAAGAAACGCTTAGAGCTTATTAAACA
>NW_013636272.1:0-348 GCF_000695525.1 Brassica oleracea var. oleracea
ATCGACTTCTTCAAAGATGTTGGACAAGTTGTTCGTGTTCGACTTGAAATCAACGACAGAGGCAAGTTTGTTGGCTGTGGCTTTGTTGACTTTGCTTCTGCCAACCAGGCAAATAAGGTGAGAGAGTATATGTTTATATTAAATTGAAAAAGATATTCAAGTTTATACCATTTGCTGATTTAATCTTCTCCACTTGTAGGCCCTGCAAAATAAGAACGGTGAATATTTGCACGATCGCAAGATTTTTCTTGCTGATGGCAGTGGAGCTACTTTCATTCCACCCAAGTAAATAAGTTCATTTTTTTTTTGTTTCTATTTCTTAGAAGTTTTTGATGCCATTACTACAAG
>NW_013636273.1:0-348 GCF_000695525.1 Brassica oleracea var. oleracea
TGCGCTGGTTCAGACTGAATCAAAAAAAAATCAGAGCAGACCTCTACACAATGTGAAAGATGCAGTCATGAAAGGTGACACAGATGCAAAGTCTATAGGAAAGAGAGTTATATTACCTGCTTCTTATACAGGAAGTCCAAGATACATGGCAGAAAAGTATCATGATGCAATGGCTATATGCCGATGGTATGGAAACCCTGATTTATTTATCACAATGACAACAAATCCAAAGTGGGTTGAACTCTCAAACCATCTACAGCTGTATGGGACCGATGATCCAAACGATCGTCCTGACCTTGAATGCAGAGTCTTCAAAATGAAGCTAGACGAGCTCATGTCAGATTTCAA
>NW_013636274.1:0-348 GCF_000695525.1 Brassica oleracea var. oleracea
TTGTAATGCATACCATTGAGGATTATTTGTATAGATGAGCATAAACTGTGAAATAACAAATTTCAATACGAATTGAAAGTATTCCCTTTACCGTTCATTAAAGTGTATAAGTGTTTCTCTTATGTTGTGGGGATTTCGTTCATACAATCGGAAAAGTGTTTCTTATAGGGTAAAGAACAAATTTTTGGCTTCATAATCAGTCTAAGACACTTAATAAGGGTTATATAAGTGTTATTCAAACCGCAAAACGTTGTTTTCGGTTTAAAACCCCTATTTCCTCGGAATTTCCTCGGAATATTCCGAGGGAATTCCGAGGAAACCCTTATCTTCCTAGGAATTCCGTCGGAA
>NW_013636275.1:0-348 GCF_000695525.1 Brassica oleracea var. oleracea
TTCGCCTTTTTCGATATTGGTGTTTATCCTTTGAGACTTGACATTTACCTTCCGAACTTGAGTGATACGAAGTCAATAAAAAGGTTCAACGTAATCGTATAGTTTAGGCGGCTAAGGTGTTAAGTTAACTGTTGCCGTATTATACGTTTAATCTGAATACACACGAGAAAACTAGTCTTCGCGGGTTTTTTTTTTTATCGTAAAGTTTCAATGGTAACTCCAATCGAGACGAAACAAGAGACGTTTCGATCGAGATTTGAAGGAAAACACAAAGATGGAGGCAAGGGCGAGTCGAAGCAAACGAAGGAGTTTAGACGAGTCTTACTTGTTTTCGCCGTAAAATCTCAA
>NW_013636276.1:0-176 GCF_000695525.1 Brassica oleracea var. oleracea
AGGACATCATTGCGGTGAGGGATCTTCTCAGGAACGGTCCCTTCTTCGGGACTTCTTTTACACCGAAGAGGGTTCGGAAGGCACTGAGATTCGTGCAACCCGGTCCTGCTTTGGCTACGGACATGGGAAGCGACTCCGAATCTGACGACCAGAATCCCGTCGAAGCTCCAACAGCT
>NW_013636276.1:227-348 GCF_000695525.1 Brassica oleracea var. oleracea
CAGCTGTGCCGGAGTCGAGCTCTCGGACGGGAAAAGATGTCGATCTTGGCGACATAGAATTTTCGATGGATGAATCTATGCTTCCAGGATGGGATCTGAACCTTGCTTACGGCGATGGGAG
>NW_013636277.1:0-183 GCF_000695525.1 Brassica oleracea var. oleracea
ATGGCCAAATACGCATTTCTTCTTTAAACTATTTAACCCCATGTTTCAATTCAATCCAATCTGTTATACGAGTGCACACTCTTATATTGATGTGGGTTCATGATCCTCGCTTATATTCATAAATTCAAGTGCTACCTTGTATGCAAATAAATCATCTTATGTCGACATTTCTTATTGGTTCCA
>NW_013636277.1:215-348 GCF_000695525.1 Brassica oleracea var. oleracea
TAATCGATTGAGATTCATTATTATTAGGACCTTTAATACTTTGCAGCTTGGCGTCCCAAGTTACATTGTTTGGTACCTGTACCTTGGAGCCGGCCGGCCTTATCTCCATGTTTGGGATGGTTTCCTTAGTAAC
>NW_013636278.1:0-348 GCF_000695525.1 Brassica oleracea var. oleracea
ATTCAAAAATATGAAAATATTGTTTTAATGAATAGTTACATCTTTCAATAACATATGATGAAGGTGAAAGAGGTTTAGAACTTTTGTTGTCTCCGTTTCTCTAGAAAATAGCGATTTTATAGTGGGTTAGTCCACAAATTTAGGGATTATGAAGTTTTACTAAATTAATTGACAAAAATTAAAACGATGCTCATGTACCATGAAAGAGTTTTTAATATACATTAATACAAATGTAGAATGTGTTTAGAAATTTTAAACATACACTAAAGATCAGCTTGAATAAATAGAGCATTTACTGAAAAACACATAGATTTTGAGAAAAAAATCAAAAATGTGAAAATATTGTTT
>NW_013636279.1:0-348 GCF_000695525.1 Brassica oleracea var. oleracea
GACCTTGATGATCAAAGCTGATGTAGAAGAGCCCTTAGACGCCACCAAGGCCAGATTTCTTACCGGGCTCAAACGGGACATACAAGACCGCATGGAGCTGGAAGACTATGACAGCATGGAGCAGATGCTACACAAGGCCGTGCTGATTGAGCAACAAGTCAAGAGAAAGGGTCTCACTAAACCGACCTTTGCTTCCAAACCAAACTATCAAGACAAGGGTAAGTCTTCTTCCACAACAAATACAGCTTTTAAGACTAATGTCCCTGCTCGTGTTGATAAAGAAAAGAAAGAAGAGGCTACTAAACAAACCAGAGACATCCAATGCTTTAGGTGTCATGGCCTTGGCCA
>NW_013636280.1:0-348 GCF_000695525.1 Brassica oleracea var. oleracea
TGGCACACTGATTTGGTTGAGCTTTGTGGTTTAAAGGATATACCACGTCCACTGCCTTGACCACGGGTCAAATTGGGTTGATTTCCACGGCCTCTGCCATAGTGATTCCCACGGCCAAATGTGTTATAGTGGCCATGGGCACGTCCTTTCCACCCTCCACGGCTATGACCGTGTGGTCTATCATTCTGGACGTGGTTACCTTTTTTTCTTCTGCGGCCTTATTGGTATCAGGTAATGGGGTTAATCCAGGAGGTCTCAATTCACTGTTTGTCATCAGTAATCCATTATTTTTCCAAGCGATCAATAGACTCATCCACGGACTTATAGTCCTGGATTCTGGGATTCCTC
>NW_013636281.1:0-348 GCF_000695525.1 Brassica oleracea var. oleracea
TACTCGGCGCACCTGCCTCCACCGGACGATGGTTCATGACCGGGAACAATTTTTCTATGGGAGGCGTGATAGAACCCTAACACGCCACCCACCATGCCTCGTTCTCGGCGGGGTCTACCGAATGAGGAACGAATTCCATCTTCGGCACTCGAAGCTCTTCAGAAACATTCGCGGGCAAAGACCCTTTCTTCGAACTCCTCTTCTTACTCGATATCTCGTGTTTTTCTTTTTTTAAGATCAAGGAGGAAATTACAGAGAGTAAGAGAAAGAACTTTTCAAGAAAAACCTCTCTATGAGAATAAGTATGAGAATGAGTAAGTGTGAAGGTTATGAAGAAGTTACCTCCCT
>NW_013636282.1:0-348 GCF_000695525.1 Brassica oleracea var. oleracea
AATTTAGGGACTGTTATGAAGTTTTTGTAAATTAATTGACAAAAAATAAAACGATGCCCATGTATCATGAATGAAAATTTCATATACATTAATACAAATATATAATGTGTTTAGAAATTTTAAAACAACACTAAAGATCATAGGCTTCAGTATATAGAACATTTACCGAAAATTCAATATTTTTGTATGGGTTGTTGACCCATAGATTTTGAGAAAAATTCAAAAATATGAAAATAATATTTTAATGCATAGTTGCATCTTTCACCAACATATGATAAAGTTCAAAGAGGTTTGGAAATTCTGTTGTGTCCATTTCTCTAGCAAATAACGATTTTATAGTGGTTAGTC
>NW_013636283.1:0-348 GCF_000695525.1 Brassica oleracea var. oleracea
TCATGGAACGCGTTAGTGAAACGCAGCGCTTCGGTCTCATTGGACACATGTCGGCGCGAGATCAAGCGACTTACCCATGTGAAAGCTTACGTGGCAGCACCAGAAGAGATTAAACAGGCCTTTATATATATAGATTGTTTAGCGAGACCCAGATAGTGTCTTCAAGCAAGCCATCATGATTATATTCCAGCATTTGTATGGGAAATTACTTTTAGAAGTCAGACTCTCTAGATAAATTTGACGTCTCAAAAACTTAGTTTTTCTCTACAAATTTAATAAAATTAGAAAATAGTATTGTAAAATATTATTTAATTTAATTTTTGTATTTGAACTAAAAGTTTACGAGCA
>NW_013636284.1:0-348 GCF_000695525.1 Brassica oleracea var. oleracea
AAACTCGAACCGGGTCGACCCGACAAACCCGGGTTTGACCCGAAAGGAAAATGGGTGAGCTGGTCTTGGCACCGACCGCGGACGGATCCAACCCGCGGCCGTGTATGATTTTAGAGAATAGAGTAGGTATTGAGAGATTAAAAGAAGATTAGAGAAGATTAATGGGAGATTTGTAGAGAGATTAGATAGTAATCATGTTTAAGAGTATTTAAGAATCATCATGAACAAGAGAGAAAAGAGAGAGGGTCTAGAGAGATAATCCCAAACTTCTTAATTAAAAATCTGATCAGAGTTTACAATATATATGAGAAGGCAACACTGGGATGAGGGTTTCATAAAGAGGCACTA
>NW_013636285.1:0-348 GCF_000695525.1 Brassica oleracea var. oleracea
AGAGTTACAATATATAGTGTGAGATCATAAGGGTTTTCGAAATCAAATGGGTAAGCTAAGCATGTGAAGTCAACAAGGAGAGGATAATCTTTCTTTGGACCGGCCAATCAGCTTCCCCACATGCTTGGAGCATCTAGCATCTTGGACCAAGATGCTCTTGCCTTTCCAGCTGTGCCAGCCAGTCAAGCCGCGCCTCTTCTTATCCTCCAACGGTCTGATCCATCAGTCAAGGGTTCTTCTCTCCACATGAGTTACTTGGGTAACTTCTTGTAACCGTGGTCGAGGTTTCACTCTCCCAGATGTGTACGGATGGTACGGTCTTTGTACGGACTGGTCGATGTAAACCTC
>NW_013636286.1:0-348 GCF_000695525.1 Brassica oleracea var. oleracea
GCGGTGCATGCATAGATCAGGTGATATACCGGGAATATGAAGAAGACGATAAGGGTTAATCGATTTCTGGCTCAAAGGATTAATTAAATCAAGGACCCCAATGAATAGAGCCCAAACAATGCTAACTTAATGCCTAAAAAATGAGATGCAGCGTTTTATAATAGAGGCCGCGTGTCGCATCCAGGGACTTTGACTTTCTGACCTGTCTGCAGAGGTCGTGCGTTAAGGAGGGAGAAAAAACCTTTTTTATATATATAGATTGCTAAGCAAAAAAAAAAACATTTAGTTCGTATTAGGTAGAGAAACAATTTGACATACCGATGGTATAGATGGAGTTTAAACTATACT
>NW_013636287.1:0-348 GCF_000695525.1 Brassica oleracea var. oleracea
TAGATTTTGAGAAAAATTCAAAAATATGAAAATATTGTTTTAATGCAGAGTTGCATCCTTCACTAAAATATGATGAAGGTCAAAAAGGTTTGGAACTTTTGTTCTCTCTGTTTTTCTAGAAAATAACGATTTTATCGTGGTTAGTCCACCAATTTAGGAAGTATTACGAAGTTTTACTAAATTAATTGACAAAAAATTAAAACGATGCCGATGCCCATGTACCATAAATAGGAGTCTAATATACATTAATACAAATGAAGAATATGTTTAGAAATTTTAAAACAACACTAAAGATTAAAGCCTTCAGTATATAGAACATTTACCGAAAAATTCAATATTTTCGTAGGG
>NW_013636288.1:0-348 GCF_000695525.1 Brassica oleracea var. oleracea
ATGAAGAGATCGTGATTTTCAGAAGAGAAATACTGACTTATTTATACCTGATATCACAGATCCTCACCGATGCAAACAAAGCATTGAAGAACTCGTACAAAACCATAACGCACTCCGTTTTAGAAACCGTGAGGAAGATCGATCGTCATGTACCCAAATGTTGAAGAGCTGCGTTTTGGATGTGAGACACGTGTCAGAAGCAGGATGCACTAATTAGTGACCTGTCATCCCATGTGGACATCATAGGAGAGAAGGAAACTCTTCTTTTTATATAAAGACTAGGGCCGGCCCGCCTTACGGGCGGGATGATAATTTAAACAGTTAGAATAAATATTTTTTATTTTTGTT
>NW_013636289.1:0-348 GCF_000695525.1 Brassica oleracea var. oleracea
AAACCGTAGGACGGTTTATGCTTGGTTCGCAAGGAAAGATAAATGTCGAGTTTTCGCGGATAAATATGAAGTATTTGAAGATAATTAGAAAGATCGGGAAAAACGGAATATCTCCATTTTTAAGTTATGACGGCTTAAGGGCAGAAGAGAAAAAAACGTAAACCGACCTAGGAGCAAGTATATAAGGAGTCCTAGGCGAGAGGCACGTGAGAGAACATTTTAGACTTAGAAACTCTGAGGCAGAACTCTCGGCACTTAGAAACTCTGAGGCATTATTAACATGATCTGTTTCCATGACTGGCACCTGATTACCAGACGAACGCGCACAAGCAGTTCGATCTCTTGGTT
>NW_013636290.1:0-348 GCF_000695525.1 Brassica oleracea var. oleracea
AATCAAAGTGACACATAAATTATTAATTAAAAAATATTAAATTAAATTAAAAATATACAAAAAAAAAACGCTAATTTTAACGACGCTAACGCTTCCAGCTAAACACTAAACCATAAATCTTAAATTCTAAACCCTATACCCTAAATTCTAAACTCAAATCCAAACCCCTAAACCCAAAAACTAGACTATAAACCTAAACTCTATACCCTAAACCCAAGTCCTACGCCCCGCCCTAAACTCAAACCGTAAACCTTAAACTCTAATCCTAGACCTTAAACCCTAATCCTAGACCCTAAACCTAAATTATATATCTTAAACCCAAAAAATAGACTATAAACCCAAACCCTA
>NW_013636291.1:0-348 GCF_000695525.1 Brassica oleracea var. oleracea
GGCAGTTGGGCCGGGTCTGGACAGTGGCCGGGCCATGTGGGTGACCCATGTGTGGCGATGGGCTGGTGGGCTCTTGGGATTGAGCCAGGGGCGTGGGCAATCAGTCTGGGCCTTGTTTGGCCTTGTCCAGGAGTGGATTGGCAGTTCCAGGGCGTGTGGTAACTGCCTGAGGTGAAAGGGTGTGATCTGGACCATTGATTTAAATCAATGGCCAGGATTGAAAGAATGGTTAAAAAGTAACCACCAAAAAGTAACCACCCCTTCTTCTATAGAAGTCAGGCAAGTCCGTGCCTTTGCAGGCACACCAGAGGCTTCCTTCTACACCCTGAAACACAAAGAAAACCAGAG
>NW_013636292.1:0-348 GCF_000695525.1 Brassica oleracea var. oleracea
TCCAGAAGTGTCATGATGGATGTGCAATGTTAGGGCCAAGTCTAGGATGTTGAGATGATCTGAGGAATATGAGGAGAGTTGTTCAGGGTTGAAGAGGATAAGATGTTGAGTAGAGGAGAAGGATTGGTCTTAGGGAGAACCCTCCGTACAGGTCCGTACCATGGCCGTACGGCCGTACAGACGGTATCGACCATGCGGTAAAGAAGTGTTACCGCGGGAAGAAGTTACTCGACCAGATCATGTTTTACCTCGACCAAAGAAGGCATATGACCGTTGGTGGGAAGAGGAGGAGCGTCTCTATAGGCTGGCACAAGCTGGATGGATAAGGTTCACTTTTAGAATAGTGAC
>NW_013636293.1:0-348 GCF_000695525.1 Brassica oleracea var. oleracea
CAGATTCAAATTAATACTGAACCAGTGTTAGATACATCTACGAGTGCGGATACATCGCAGGCTCCGGTGACAGACTCTCTTGTACCTCTTGGTAGAGGACATCGACAGAAACAAACTTCTACTAGACTCAAGGACTATGTCGTTCAAACGGCTGTCACTTTACAACCCTCTTCTCTCTCTATGACGACACCCGCCCCTCAGACATCCTCAGGTACGAAATATCCAATCTGTAGTACGAAATATCCACTCTGTAATTTTGTTTCGTGTGATCGTTTTACACAGAAACACTTGGACTTTGTTGTGGCTATGTCGGCTAATATGGAGCCAAGATCTTTCGCTGAAGCTATG
>NW_013636294.1:0-347 GCF_000695525.1 Brassica oleracea var. oleracea
ATCTTCCCCCCAATGCGACTATAATGGAACATATCTCCAGCTGTCGAAAAGCCTTGAGTGAGTGGAGGAAATAACACAATATTAACTCGGCGAAGCTAGTGGAGGAGCTCAAGGAGAAAGTCGAGGGTTTATACACAGACGATAATGCGACGACTGAGGAAATTGCAGTAGCGTTGAAGGAACTCTCTGATGCTCTTAAAGCATAATAAATGTTCTGGAAACAGAAGAGTAGAATGTTTTGGCTGAGAGAGGGAAATAAAAATACAAAATTCTTCCATGCTTTAACGATGCAAAGGAGAGCAAGGAACAAAATCACGTTGCTACTGGATGCAAATGGTAATATAGTT
>NW_013636295.1:0-347 GCF_000695525.1 Brassica oleracea var. oleracea
CAGTAAGTTGAGGACCCACAATATGCCAAAATTTCTGATAAAAAACTCCAGTAAGACCATCTTCTCCAGAGGCGCTACTTCCTTTGACATTGAAAGCAGCTTTTCTGATTTCCTCGGGAGATATAGGTGCTGTAAGCCGAGCATTCATCTCCTCAGACACCCGATTATTAAGGCCCTGAAATACAGATTCCAGGTCAAAGGGGTTGGAACTTCTAAAGAGATCACGGTAGTACTCTAAGGCAATGTTTCCTTTCGAGCCTTCCGTGAAGTGTTCCTGTCCCAAGTCATCCAATAGCATAAGGATACGATTCTGAAGGCGTTTTCCTTTTACGCAGTTATGGAAAAAC
>NW_013636296.1:0-347 GCF_000695525.1 Brassica oleracea var. oleracea
TCAACGATTCTCTTCCAGAAAGCGTCAGCTTTCTGCTCATTGCTCACCACAGCGTCTTTGCTTGTGTTAAGCCAAGCCCCAATCAGGATTTTATCCTCTTTGGGAGACCACTTACGCCTCTCCTTAACATTTGAACTCTGGCTACTCATCCAAACATGTTCAGGTGCATCAAGATCAACGGGATTTTGGCTATTGAGGAGGTTAACAAAACTAGGGGTATCCATGGTTTACTAGATATAACTCTGTGTTACTCAACTACTAACACAGAGCCTTTAAGTAGAGGATTTAAAGTTTTCAAGTACACACAAGTTAAAGAAAGGTAGATAGAAATTCACTAGCATTTAAAA
>NW_013636297.1:0-347 GCF_000695525.1 Brassica oleracea var. oleracea
CATGTCATCTGCAGTGAACTCAACAATCCTCACTATGGTACCTAAACATCCAGGAGCTTCGGCAGTTGGAGACTACATGCCAATCTCATGCTGTTCAACTCTATACAAAGCTGTCTCTAAAATATTAGTTTCCAAGCTAAAGCCGCTGCTGCCTGATCTTATTCTCCCTAATCAGACGGCATTTGTGAAAGGACGGCTTCTGGTGGAGAACACAGTCCCTGCAACAGAGCTGGTAAATGGATATCACAAATCAGTGGGGCCGAAGAAAGTAGTTATCAAGGTTGATATCGCGAAAGCCTTTGACACTATCAGCTGGACCTTTGTGTTAAACTGCTTATCAGGAATAG
>NW_013636298.1:0-347 GCF_000695525.1 Brassica oleracea var. oleracea
GAACCTACGGGCGGATAGCTTAGCACGCAGTGTTAGGAAACAACCGTTTTTCGTCGTCCACATGGATGCGGAGTTACCAATTTGGTTTACAGAGTCAACATGAGTTTGTAAATGTTTGTTGCCATAAAAAAAAATAGTTACATTTAAATAAATAATCACTCATCATTAAAATGAGTTAAAATTCGTAAACCATATAATCTCTTACACAAAAATAAATTTAACATAGGTTAAACTTTTATATCTATAACGACATATTATTTTTTTATTTATTTTGAAAACACTCAACAATATATTGTTTAAAAATGTGTATACAAAAATAAAATAGTATATAATAACCTTTAGTTTGT
>NW_013636299.1:0-347 GCF_000695525.1 Brassica oleracea var. oleracea
TTGCCTCCGGGTTATTGGGTAGAAGCTCTTAACATGGCTGCTCATCTCTTCAATCTTCTTCAATCTACAGCCATCAAAAAGGAAATACTTTTCACCAAACTCTTTCATAAACCCGTTTTCTATAACCACCTTCGAGTGTTTGGCTGTCTATGCTATCCAAATCTCACATCGACAGCACAACACAAGTTTTCTCCTCGTTCCACAGCTTGTGTTTTTCTCGGTTTCCCTATTTCTCATAAGGTATATCGATGTCTAGACTTAATCACTCGAAAGGTAATCATCTCTCGTCATGTCATTTTTGACGAAAACACCTTTCCTTTCTCCACAAACAAACCATCTTCTTTCGA
>NW_013636300.1:0-347 GCF_000695525.1 Brassica oleracea var. oleracea
TGCTAGTAGATACTATCAAAACAAGCGGGAGGAGCCCTGTAGAGAACAATCGATTCTGTCTAGAACTGCTCGACCTAACTCTAACTATCAACGGTATAAGGCACCAACTATGCAATATAGAGTTGTTGAGACGAGTAGAACCAATGCTGGAGCATCAGCTCCTCTTCAAAATGTTGATGGGCGAAATGATGAAGTTGATTCAGAGGTTCACAGAGGAGCCATGCTGAGCTAGATCACCCTATCGAGACTACCCCGATTCGTACACTCAAAGAACGCCTAGGGGCTCCAACTGATGCAATTAATGGTTCAAACTCTGGCTCAAAGGAGCGTAGATCAGCCTTGGAAAG
>NW_013636301.1:0-347 GCF_000695525.1 Brassica oleracea var. oleracea
GATTTGGGTTTAGGGTTCAGGGTTTAATGTTTAGGGTTTAAGCTCTCCTAAGGGTTTAGGGTGTAGGGTCTCCTAAAGGTTAACGGGTTTAGGGTTTATAGACTCCTAAGGGTTTAGAGTTTAGGGTATATAGTGATTCGGTTTAGGGATTACGGTTTTGGGTTTAGGTTTAGGGTTTATGTCTCCTAAGAGTTTAGGGTTTTAGGGTTTAGGGTATATAGTTATTTATGGGTGTAATGGTTTGGGGTTCATAGTCTGTACAGGGTTTAGGGTTTACTGTAATGTCTACTAAAAACTTAGGTTTAGCCGTCTAACGAGGTTTAAAGTCTACTAATAGCATTAATGCG
>NW_013636302.1:0-347 GCF_000695525.1 Brassica oleracea var. oleracea
CCTGCAAAGCCGGAAGACAAGGAAACAAATGTGATCATTTTATTTTTGAGACACTCTCTGGATCTTCTAGTTCATAACGTCAGCAGCATCTTGCTTTGGGATCTTGCTTTTTGCTTGAAGTTTCTTGTGTGTTCTTCTTTATGGAAATTTTATAATTCAGCTACTTTGGTCTCAGATTCCACTTTTTGGTGTTGAAGATGATAGAGTCAGTTTGCTTCCACCCAAGAAATTCAAGACAAAACAGGAAGGATAGAAAATCAGATTTTGATTATGAGGCCAAGGTTAAGACATAGGGGATCAAATTCTCAATTTCTCTCGTGTGGGTGAAACAGACTCAAGACAGGACA
>NW_013636303.1:0-347 GCF_000695525.1 Brassica oleracea var. oleracea
TTCCATGTTTTTGGATCCTTTATCGTAAAATCGTGAACTGACATCATCGGATGGACCGCTTGTGCTATTGGCCTAGCTTGTCTTGCTGGTATTGTCGGTATCCAGTGGTCTTCCCAAGCTCTAATCTCATTTCAGGAATGTACTTTTTGTCTGATCCCCAATAGCATTAGTGGTTTCGCTGCCATTATACTCGTCCATCCATATGAAGGTCTATCTGTCTTGTTTAGCCGCAAGGGCGTGCTACATCTGAAGTATTTTCCTCTTAGGACTCTAGCTACCAAAGAATCTGGGTATTGTACCAAGCGCCATAACTGTTTGCCTAGTAGGGCCAGATTAAATTCATGGAT
>NW_013636304.1:0-347 GCF_000695525.1 Brassica oleracea var. oleracea
ATGAGCACCAGCCAGTGCTTGTAGTCGCAGCCTTCGACTAAACTCGGCACTCGATTTAACTCGGAGCAACGAGTCGTGTCCGAGTTAACGGAACCAGAACTTCCGGAGAACGGTAATAACGGAGCAAGTCGAAACCGGACGGCTGCTGCCGTTAGGTTTGACGGCCTTCTGACGATGCTCCCCATTTGTACGGCGGAGCGTAAAAGGATGAAACCTTGATGACGTTAGAGTCCCTTCGACTCAGACAGAATGTTACTTTGGTTCTACGTTCTTTTTGTCGCGTTTTTGTTTCCGGAGTCATAACCCGGTTTTATGGTTTAGTTTGGTTCAGTTTTCCGGTTTTATAA
>NW_013636305.1:0-347 GCF_000695525.1 Brassica oleracea var. oleracea
GTTCGTTGTAAAACTTCGTTGTAAAGCCAGTGTTTTCTTGTAGTGAAAATATTTTTTAATTAAATATATAAATAGGATTTTAAAATTTATAGTTTCGGATTTTTTTCAAAGTTATTAAACATATAAATGAAATCATTAACTTAAAAAACTAAATTATTATTTTTTTAAAAACATACTGTTAATACTTCTTTAAACAAGGTTCTGAAATAATTTGAGAAAACACTGTTAATAACTGAATCGATGTCGACATAAGTTCCTGAGGCCTATATAAGATTGCAAAAGTTAACCAACAAGATTGTTAGAGCAGGATTAACCCAGTCTCTTAGATGGGTCTTTAAGGAGAATTA
>NW_013636306.1:0-347 GCF_000695525.1 Brassica oleracea var. oleracea
ATATACAATAAATATTAATAAAATATATATCATTAATTAAAAATTAATATGATTTTGTATTAGTCAACTAAAGTAATAAATCTAATTTTTATAGATGTAGTTTTACCTTATATATAATAATTATTCTAATAAATATATTCATAAACTATACATATATAGATTTTGTTTCTTTCACTTTATTCATATAAATATAGTTCACAAAGTTTGACATTAAAAATTGTAAATACATAATATGATAAAATTGTTATAACATACTTAATAATATAATTTTCTCTAATTTGTTAATGGTTATCTCACACTAATATTATTTGTGTTGTTTTTAATTTATAGATATTATGTCTAATAAC
>NW_013636307.1:0-347 GCF_000695525.1 Brassica oleracea var. oleracea
AGGAGTAGTACTGAAGCAGAGTACCGAAGTCTTGCTCTTGCGACATGTGAATTGATATGGCTACATCAGTTGCTTCGGGATCTTCATATCTCAGTCACGTCTATTGCGAAGCTCTTCTGTGATAACAAGTCAGCCATTCACATTGCTATGAATCCGGTCTTCCATGAACGCACCAAACACATTGACATTGATTGTCACACGGTTTGTGATCAACTGAAGGCGGGATGATTACAAACTCTTCATGTCTCTACGGGTAATCAGCTTGCAGACATCTTAACGAAGGCTCTGCATCCCGGTCCATTCCATTCTCTTCTAGGTCGTTACTCAATGTCAAGTCTTTATCTTCA
>NW_013636308.1:0-347 GCF_000695525.1 Brassica oleracea var. oleracea
TTTTTTTTTCCACTGGAATTTTATTAATAGATCAAGTCCAACAGGAACAAGCCCTACAAGAAAGTACAAAGTCCAATCTACGGGCCAAAAAAAACTTAACAAAAGGCCCAACGCAAAGGCCCAACCCAAACAGACACTTTGAGCCCAAAGCCCAAAGAGGTACCCCGTTGAAGAAGAAAGCCAACCGCGTCCACCACGTGTTCGGTTGCCCAGCAACCACTGGACACGCGTCAAGACGATGGAGAGCTGTCATCCTCCGGCGAAACTGAAGCGGCTGGAAGGAACTCCGACGAAACAGAGCCTTAACGGAGAAAAAACCGTCCATCCAGAACGGTCTTCGCTGAAAT
>NW_013636309.1:0-347 GCF_000695525.1 Brassica oleracea var. oleracea
TAGCTATTGATCAATCTTATTTCAGTTTGTTTTTTATTGTTTTCAAACCCTCTACAGTGTTAGATTAAAGTCTACAACTTCTGGAAATTTCTTTGTCTTAGGTTTGTGCTCTTCTTTATGGAAGAGGATACGCATAAAAAGCGAGCATAACACGCTTTGTTGGCTTTTGTTGCAGAAAAGGGTTTATTTGATACTTGAGTATGCTGCTAGAGACGAGCTTTACAAGGAGCTTCAGAAATGCAAATACTTCAGCGAGAGACGAGCTGCTACTATTAGTCTCCCTTCCTTCAACAGTCAAGTCGAACTTTTGTTGGTGAAAAACTGACATCTTTATATGTTTACTTTGA
>NW_013636310.1:0-347 GCF_000695525.1 Brassica oleracea var. oleracea
AAAATAAATTTCTATTAATAATTTAGAATTTCTGTTTTTGCTCATGAAAACACATCATCAAGTGAAGAACCACAAATTGACATATCATCAATTTTTTTGAAATATTATAAAATTTACTACATTTGGAAATTTATCTAATAAAATTTATCAGTAAAATATGAATTTTATTTTCTCTACTAAACTCTAATAAACTCCATTTAACCTTTCTTTAGTTCTAGACTTCATCACATTAATTACTATGTTACACGAAACATAGCCCTTTCTCTCTTCATTTGGTAGGTGATGCTATAAAACTCTTTTATCTTAATTGTACTTTGATAAATGGTAATTCTAAAAGCAATTGGAAA
>NW_013636311.1:0-347 GCF_000695525.1 Brassica oleracea var. oleracea
CTTGAGAATCAGGAAGATGGGTAAAAACCACAAGACGCTTGATGGATTTACTCATCATGATCGTACTGCAACATGGTGAATTGTAAGGGTAAGCATCATCACAAATGTACAAGTCTCCCAAGACAGGAGAGCCATCGAGGAGGTCACAGTAATCGGGACAACCAAGGCCTGAAACTGATATCAAAGAGAGTGATTTGAGCGCTGGAAAATACACATGGTCGACTTCAAGAGAGATGCCCCCGGAGAGTGTGAGCTTAACGAGTGTGTTGCTCGTCAACAACTCTCGCTCTAAATATATGTATTCAATCAAGGCCGGAGTTAGTCGGCGGCATCTGTATGTCTCAAGC
>NW_013636312.1:0-347 GCF_000695525.1 Brassica oleracea var. oleracea
GAAATGCATTTTCTACATCCAGTTGCTTTATGTTCCAACCTTTAACTGTCGCGATGTGGAGAACTGAACGTATCGTCGCAGTACGTACCACAGGACTGTAAGTTTCAACAAAATCGATCCCTTCAGACTGCTCATTCCCCCGAGCTACCAGTCTTGACTTTCTCTTATTCAATGTTCCATCGGCATTTAGCTTTGACTTATGAACCCAACCACTGCTTATAGGCTGTATTGATGAGTCTGGAGGAACTAAATCCCAAGTATGCGTGATCTCCATATTATTTTTCTCATGCTGCATAGCATTGTTCCAGTGTGGGTCCTTTAGAGCCGCATCAAGGGACTTTGGTTCA
>NW_013636313.1:0-347 GCF_000695525.1 Brassica oleracea var. oleracea
AGATCACCTTCCTCATTTGCATCCATAAACCTGCAGCTCTTCGTGAGTTTTCTTTACTTAAACCTTCAAAGCGATCATTCATTAATGCACACCACATAACCTTCTCTACTAGTAGTCTACCAAGATGGTGATACTTCTCAAACCAATTTCCTGGAATCAGGCTAACGAGGCCTCCTGGTTCCCACACACGACTGTTGTAGTTAACCTGACACCACTTAGAGTAATGATCACACCCCATTGGTAGAACCAAGTCTCTTTCTGTGTCAGTCGGTGAATTCGCCCCCATTAACTCATCTGAAAGTCCGTCTGGCTCGAGTTCATTTCCCTTATGACTTCCACTTTTAAAC
>NW_013636314.1:0-347 GCF_000695525.1 Brassica oleracea var. oleracea
AAAAAAAAAAAAAAAAAAAAAAAAGTGGAGTCAGACTTGCGAAGCGAAAGAGTCAACCTAACATGTCTTATGGAAGTAGAAAAATTTAATAAGGAGACGTGATTATGAAAGACTAATATGTTTGCAAATTTAAAATTCATGGTTTGATGGAATTGTAGGGTAAGAATACTAAGAAAGTTTATGTAGCTTTGAGTCTTGGTTTACAAGAGAAGAAAAGAAAGATAAATAGTACGATCATTGAGAACCCTGAAAAATATGTTGTGAGCCACTACAATTGTAAAATTACAGTTCTAGAGATGTTTGTTTTGTTTGGACTTATTAAGGATAAATATTTTGTGTGTGTGTGT
>NW_013636315.1:0-347 GCF_000695525.1 Brassica oleracea var. oleracea
TACTAGCAAAACAGTTGTGGAGATTGCTTAAGTACCCACGTTCACTCCTTGCTCGGGTCCTGAAAGGAAGATATTATAGATACTCTAGCCCGATGATGATAGAACGAGCGAACAACCCATCCTATGGATGGCGTAGCATAGTTGCGTCGCATCAGATTCTTCAAAAAGGTCTAAGGAAAAAGATTGGCAATGGACATGACACAAGAGTTTGGGAGGAACCTTGGCTACAAATCGACCCTGCCCGACCACCACTTCATAAGATAAACCCAAGAGATGAAGAACTCCGGGTACATCATTTTTTATGTTGACTGGAAATGTTTCCAAGCCTTTGCATCTGAAGGATGTCT
>NW_013636316.1:0-347 GCF_000695525.1 Brassica oleracea var. oleracea
GAGGAATCTGTTGCGATGTTTCTCGAGACTGTTGGTCAAGATAAGACCAAGAGGGATATTGCTGCAAGGTATCAAAGATCATTGGATACAGTACAAAGAAAGCTTGATGAAGTCTTGAGTGCTCTTCTCAAGTTTGCAGAGGATACACTAAAACCAGAAGAAGGCGAGTTTGCAAGAGTGAGTCCTGTTTTGAGAAACGATGATCGGTATTGGCCTCAGTTCAGAGATTGTATTGGAGCACTTGATGGAACTCATATCCCGGTTCGTCCTCCAAGTCAGAATGCAGATGCATACAGAGGCAGAAAGCAAGATCCTACAATGAATGTTCTTGCTATATGTAACTTCGA
>NW_013636317.1:0-347 GCF_000695525.1 Brassica oleracea var. oleracea
TAAGCCGTGGGTAGTTCAGTCAAGAATCTGTTTTCAGTTTGTAGTCTGTCTTAAGAGTTTCTTGTCGTTAAACTCCATCTCTCATTCAAGTAACTGAAAAAACAGATTTGAGTCGAGTCAAGCCGTGGGTAAGTAAAGTCTTTTGTCTTTAAACCATAAGAGTCGTGTGGGTGTGTATTCTTTTGTCTTTAAGACTATTGAGCCTTGTGGCTCTTATTTGCCATACTTCAGTGACTTGTTCTAAGAAGCTACTCGTTTATTCCACCAAGCAAGCCTCCAAAATGTCCCCCTCAGTTTATTTCATCAAGTAAACCTCCAAACTGTGCCATTGTCACTGAATCTGTCTA
>NW_013636318.1:0-347 GCF_000695525.1 Brassica oleracea var. oleracea
AATGTCACAAAGTACTTCTGGCTATCTCTAGACAAACAAGGAGCCGTACACACATCTGAATGAACTAGATCAAAGCAAAGCTCATAAGTAGTTTCTGATGTTGGAAAAACAGTCCTACAATGCTTTCCTAATATGCATGCTTCACACTCCAAGTGATTAAATGACATATTAGGAATTATCAATTCAATAGCACGAGCATGAGGATGTCCCAATCTAGCATGCCAAGTAATACTATCAATCTTCTCATAAGTACTACTTAAACACATAGTATCAATCGGTTTAGAGATCTTAGCCAATTGAAGCTGGTATAGATTATTCCTGCTGTCTCCTCTACCAATGACCCTTCC
>NW_013636319.1:0-347 GCF_000695525.1 Brassica oleracea var. oleracea
TGATGTTTCGGGGTTTAGGGTTTATTTCAAAAAAAAAATAGGGTTTATGATTGATGGTTTAGGGTTTAGAGTTCGTATTTCAAAAAAAAAAGGGTTTAGGATTGATGGTTTAAGGTTTAGAGTTGAGTTTTAGGGTTTGGATTTCGAAATAGTATAATTTAGAAAAAAATTAAAAAAAATTATTCGAATCAAGGGAACTAGAATCTTTAGAATCTCAACTAGAATCACGTTGTTATTGCATTTAGTTAAGAAAAAGTATCCTAGGAGCAATAAGTGCTCTACATATACTATATAAATTACATACTGGCATTTATTAGATACTGGCATTAATTACTGGGTCTTCGTAA
>NW_013636320.1:0-347 GCF_000695525.1 Brassica oleracea var. oleracea
ATATATGTTTTTGTATTTATTTTCCTTGATTTTATTTTGACTTATTTCAGCCGGTTAATATGTATATGTTTCTAGCTATTAAGTTATTTTAGCCGGTTAACAAAATATATGTTTTTGTATTTATTTTTCTTGATTTTATTTTGACTTATTTTAGCCGGCTAATAAATATCAAATCATATAGTTGATATGTAAATTAACACGGTTAAATGTTGTTTTTTAATATTTTCATAATTAGCATGATTATATTGTGATTTATCCGGATACTTTACATATTTACTCATGTTTTGAGTTAAAATTACCGGCTATTGGATCTGTTGATGGTTATGTCAATTCGTAAACGGATAATA
>NW_013636321.1:0-347 GCF_000695525.1 Brassica oleracea var. oleracea
AGAAATTTAAAAACAACACTAAAAAGTTTAGGATTCAGTATATAGAGTGTTTACCAAAAACTTAGTATATAGAGTGTTTACACATAGATTTTGAGAAAATTTCAAAAAATTTGACAATATTGTTTTAATGCATAGTTGCATCATTCACTAATACATTCAAAAATTTTGACAATATTGTTTTAATGCATAGAAAGATGCCCGTGTACCATGAAAAAGAGTTGAACATACATTAATACAAATTTAAAATGTGGTTTTCTATTATAAAACAACACTAAAAAGTTTAGGATCAGTATATAGAGCGTTTACCAAAAACTCAATATTTTCGTAGGGGTTAACACATAGATTTT
>NW_013636322.1:0-347 GCF_000695525.1 Brassica oleracea var. oleracea
TCTTCGACGATCATATTATGTAGAATGATACATGCTCGCATTATCTTTCCAATTTTTATTTTATCCCACAAAATAGCGGGATTTTTGACAATGGCAAATCGAGCTTGCAAGACTCCAAAAGCACGTTCGACATCTTTACGTACAGCTTCTTGATGTGTAGCGAATAAGGTTGCTTTCGGACCTTGCGGAAGTGGAATAGATTGGACAAAAGTAGCCCATTTTGGATATATACCATCTGTGAGATAGTAAGCCAAATGGTACTCGTGTCCGTTTACAATGTAATTAACTTTTGGAGTTCGCCCTTGTAATATATCATCAAAAACCGGTGATCGATCAAGAACATTGAT
>NW_013636323.1:0-347 GCF_000695525.1 Brassica oleracea var. oleracea
TTTTAACGGTCCTCTTCTCTGGGATTCCGAGGAGACCCGACGTACCGTTCTTCCACTGTGTCTTGCTGAAGAACCCGTTTACTCCGGAGGTCCCACCTCACCACGCTCTGAAATGCACCGCCTTCCCTTTGGCGGCGGCAGATCCATCTCCGGCGTGTGTCTCCTCTCACTTTCGTCATACCCACTCAAGCGTGTGTCTAGGGTTGGCCCGAGAGTGTCTTTTAGTTGGGCCTGGACTACAAAGTCTACAATATCTGCTAGTCCACAAACCAGCCACCCAAACCTGAAACCTACGGTATTGTTTTTAATTATAAATGCAGTATTGGTGTTGGCTTTTTTGATAAGGT
>NW_013636324.1:0-347 GCF_000695525.1 Brassica oleracea var. oleracea
ACTACAAATAGATTATTGTATAATCTCTTCTGACCACCATTTACATAACTATTGTATTATATTCATATAATAAACTATGAATTGTTTCATATAGTTTGTCTGTTTGGTCCAATAGTTATTTGATAAAATATGTAACCTAGAGTTAAGAGGGTTTAGTTATAAGACATTAACTATAAGGTAAAACCATAATATATTCGTTCATATTCTCATTCTTTTCTAAACTATGATATTATGCATTTTTTATGGGACTGGACAACATAAATTCATATTCATGTTCTTTTCTAAAACTTCGATATGTGACATTTGTTTTGCTTAAGAGATTTTTGGTTTTATTTGATACGTGACAT
>NW_013636325.1:0-347 GCF_000695525.1 Brassica oleracea var. oleracea
AGGGGCGCAGGTGCTGGAGTTCAACTGCAATCCCCGACCGGCGAACTAATCAGGAAGTCTTTTAGCTTCGGCTTTCCAGCCTTGAACAACGAAGCAAAATACGAATCTTTGATCGCTGGACTCCGCTTAGCAAAATCTGTCAAGGCCAAACGCCTAAGCGCCTACTGCGACTCGCAGTTAGTCGCCAGTCAGTTTAGCGGCAATTACGACGCCCCCAATGATCGGATGGACGCCTACCTCAAGATAGTACAGGGTTTAGCCGCAGAGTTCGAATTCTTCGAACTCGTCAAAGTTCCAAGAGGAGAAAACGTCTGTGCCGACGCCCTTGCAGCCCTTGGAAGCAAGCT
>NW_013636326.1:0-347 GCF_000695525.1 Brassica oleracea var. oleracea
CTCTTGCTTGACACTAGTAAAACATTCTAAACAGAAGTAACTTGATAATGATCCTTGATCAGTAACCATAGCCTGAGCTGTAATCCGTAGCGTATCCTCCAGGCGGGTTCGTAGGAGCCGCTGCATAGACTGAGCCATGAGTTGCGTAAGGGTTATAGCCTTGCTGCTCTGGTGCTACTACAGTTTGCGGTTGTGCTGGTGCCGGCGCTCCAGCTTCAGCCATGAAGTTCTGTCATCATCAACACAATCAACGGTCAGAACTCAAAGCTACAGAAGTGTATGGCTGCAAAGTTTAGTCGCTATAGGTACCTGGATAAGCTGAACAGCGGTTTGGACTTGTGAGCCAG
>NW_013636327.1:0-347 GCF_000695525.1 Brassica oleracea var. oleracea
AAATACATAGATTTATAAAGTGAGTTACTCGATTCTCGTAAAATATGATTTATTTTTAATTTTTTTTGCAGTATAAAGGTAAATTGTAAACGACAAAACTAACGATCCCATTGGCATTACTAGGGGTGTGCACTTTACCCGATATCCGAAGCCGTACCAATCCCGATCCGAAAAATCCGAACCGAAATCTGAACCGAAGTTACAAAATACCCGAACTTATATTAAGTTATGAGAAATTAGATATCCGAACCCGAACGGGTAATATCCGAACCCGAATGAATATCTGAAGATAACCAAACATATATATACTTACCCTTATATTTCTAGTTTACATCTTTTATTTTTTA
>NW_013636328.1:0-347 GCF_000695525.1 Brassica oleracea var. oleracea
GTTGTTTGGAGATGATAGAGCTGATGCTTGCTGTCTCCTCTGCCAATCACCCTTCCAGTCTTCAAATCCTGGAACTCAACTTCTTTTGGTCTGAAAACCACTTGACAATCCAAATCAACTGTAGCCTTCTTAACTGAGATTAGATTGGATGTAAACTGAGGTAGGTAGAAGGCAGTGGAGTTCTTCTCAAACAGCTTGAGGTTTCCCACTCCTTCTATTGGGATCCTGGTACCATTGGCTATCACTACACTCCATGTTGCTGCTGTAACCTCACTTATTAGGCTCTTGTCACTGATCATATGGTGTGTTGCTCCAGAGTCAATGATGATGGGTTTAGATGTGGATGC
>NW_013636329.1:0-347 GCF_000695525.1 Brassica oleracea var. oleracea
ACAGCAGTCGAAGGAGTTGTGATGATGGCGGCGTAAGCAGTTCAAGCAGTGGTGATGTAAGGAATCTTTTGGTATTTTTTCAAAAAAACAGAGATCTGACAGAAACGAAAAGAAAGAGACCATGCAAGAAGGAATAATGAGGAAACGAAGAGAATAAATTGAATGATGAAAATGGAAAATAATTAAGAGAAGAAAAGGATAGCGGAGATAGGATTTTAGATGCAGATCTGGAGAGGAAGAAGAAAATGACAGGGTAGAAGAAAGGAAAATAAAGACTGAGACAGAAAAATAAATAAATAGGAATATTAATATACACGCACATTAAGTGGATATGGACTTTCGTGGAC
>NW_013636330.1:0-347 GCF_000695525.1 Brassica oleracea var. oleracea
TCTTTTGATGCGCTTGTGACTTCCATTACTGAAGCTAGGGATAAAGTAAAGACGCAGAACATTTATGTCATAGATGGATTCTCTTATGCACTTCAGATTTGGTTGATGGAGGCTATTCCAGACATCGGGTCTCTTTTGGGTAAGAAGCTCAAAGAAGGCGTCACTAGCATGAGATGCAGAAATTGGAAAGGATCTGCTAAGGTTTCCTATGAGGATATTATTAGTATTGAGTCCGATTTTGCATCCACTGTAAGTTTTGATTCCTTTACTCAATGTGATTGAATTTCATGATTCTTAATTTTTGTGTTTAATTTTTGAACTTTGTTTTTTTTGTAGGGAGTTGTGTT
>NW_013636331.1:0-347 GCF_000695525.1 Brassica oleracea var. oleracea
TCTTCTGAGTTGGCCACTCAAAAGTTGATCAATAGACATTTCCCACCAAAAAGGTGTTTGATAAAATGCCTGAGACTACTCTCCTAGGCTTTTAGTATACTTTGCCAAAGACGTTTGTTGTTAAAGATGCTAAGATAGCTAATAGACTTGTTAGTAATGATTGCTTTCATATTATTCAACCAAAGACATTTGATGTTTGAGATATGTTAGCAAATGAGCATTCATCTAGACATAGAGCTTGCTTAGAATTGTGTCTAGGCTTAAGGTTGATAGTTTGATTGATTGATCATTTGCCATCCCTAGTTCGATACTTGATCACCCAAGTTCTAATCCCTATGCCCATGAGT
>NW_013636332.1:0-126 GCF_000695525.1 Brassica oleracea var. oleracea
GTGCTTACGTGGAATTAACGAGTGTTATGTTTAAATTCCTAGAATCCGAAACCCCAAACCCGATACCCGAAACCCGAAACCCAAAACCCGAAACCCGAAACCCAAAACCCGAAACCCCAAACCCGA
>NW_013636332.1:186-347 GCF_000695525.1 Brassica oleracea var. oleracea
AAACCCGAAACCCGAAACCCGAAACCCCAAACCCCAAACCCAAAACCCAAACCCCTATCTTTAATTTTCTACTTCGTATATTCCAAACCCCATCTTTAATTTTAAGTTTCGTCCTTATTTTTAACGAGTGTTATGGTTAAATCCCTAGAACCCCAAACCCG
>NW_013636333.1:0-347 GCF_000695525.1 Brassica oleracea var. oleracea
TTCTCCGGGATGAAGAGTCATGATTGTCATGTCTTTATGCAACGACATCTGCCATTTGCACCCAGTAAAAACTTTCTTAACTATTTTTAGGCCAAGGAGTTGAGACGTTTACCGACTCTTATGGAACTTTTCGATCGGACCCACAAAAACAAGGCGGGCGCATTTGTAGATGAGAGGTCTGAGAAGATCTACAATGATGTGGCAGCTCGTATTGACGAGCGTGAGACCCAGCTGGCGCAGGAGTCCGCCGACGGATTACCCGTCGTCGTCTTATCCACAATAGAAGTGGATAGAATTTATGAGGAGGTAAATTTTATATAAATTTTTTATTAATTCCATTTTACTTT
>NW_013636334.1:0-347 GCF_000695525.1 Brassica oleracea var. oleracea
CACAGCCTTCATGCAAAGCCAAAACAATTGAGCGACCACCGCTCCAAGTACTTGACGGCTAAACAGTAATCCGGAATTTGTCTTGAAACGCCAAGAAACGATTACACAAACAATTATCATACCCCCCAAAAACGGGAATCATACGGTAAATTCGTCATAGAAAAACTCAGTCTTAACAACCAAACAGTTAACGGAAAGGTTCCACTTGTCAAAAATCGACCAAGTTCCATATACTACGATTCACTTTAAGCCCGCTGTGTTTTACTCGTAAAATGCTGCATGTAAGGAAAACTCGTAATCGAGCTCCTATAGCTATACGGAACATCCTCAAATAGACACGAAAGAAA
>NW_013636335.1:0-347 GCF_000695525.1 Brassica oleracea var. oleracea
CACGGCTTGGTCGCTACATAGCGACCGAGCTCTCACCAAAGCTCGGTTGCTATGTAGCGACCGAACATGTACACGGCTCGGTCGCTACGTAACGACCGAACTCTCCTCGAAGCTCGCTCGCTATGTAGCGACCGAGTACGTACACGGCTTGGTCGCTACGTAGCGTGTTCGGTCTCTACGTAGCGTGCTCGGTCGCTACGTAGCGTGCTCGGTCGCTACGTAGCGTGCTCGGTCGCTACGTAGCGTGCTCGGTCGCTACGTAGCGTGCTCGGTCGCGACCGAGATCATACCTGAATCTAGCTATTTTTACGAAGAATCTTGCGGAGAAAACACATTCACGAAAAATC
>NW_013636336.1:0-347 GCF_000695525.1 Brassica oleracea var. oleracea
CCAGCTCGAGGTTCTCTTGGTGGTCCGGTTCTTCAATCTTCAAAACCCTAAAGGTAATTCGAAATCTGGAAACATGAATCGAATCTGGTTGTTTTGTAAAGATTGAAACCCTAAAATATAATCTCTAAAAAGATGAAAGCCATAGGATAATAGATCAATACCTTATGAGTAAATCGAAGCTCTATAAGTTCGATCCAAACCCTAAAATCGAGATTTGACTCATTGATCAATTAAAATCAGAACTTTGAAGGTTTTTGAATTTCAAAATTAAACTCCCTTGATCTAAGATCAAATCGAATCCCCAAAACCCTAATTTGAAAAATCGATTTTAATTGTTTGGAATTTGA
>NW_013636337.1:0-347 GCF_000695525.1 Brassica oleracea var. oleracea
GAATAACACGTATATAACCTTCATTACGTGTCTTAACCAGATTATGACGTCAAACTTTGGTGTTTTACCAAATAACAAACACTTTTACGATTGCATGAACGAAAACCACACAACATAAGAGAAACACTTATATACTTTAATAAACGGTAAAAGGAATACTTACAATTTTTTGTTATTTTGTTATTTCATGGTTTATGATCATCTATACAAAGAATCCTCAATGGTATGCATTACAATTGTATAAAAATGAAATACGGCAAAAAAACTATTATTTGGGATTTTTTTTTTTTAAATTTTTTCATATATTTCTATATTTATTAAATATTTTTGTAATTATTAAACTATTT
>NW_013636338.1:0-347 GCF_000695525.1 Brassica oleracea var. oleracea
AGTATAAGAAATAGAAATACACAATATAAAGAAAAATAAATAATAAGCAAATATATAATATAAATAAATACAAAATTTAAAAATGGAAAATTACATTAAGATTTAAAAATATATCTTAAAATTTAAAATATAGATATTACGTAAATAGAAAGTATAACAAATGGAAATATACAATTAAAAGAAAATGTACATTAAGATTTAAACATCTATCTTAAAATGTAAAATAGAGATATTAAGTAAATAAAAAGTACAAGAAGTGGAAATACATATACAAAAAAATAAATAATAAGTAAATAATGCAAATATATAATATATGAATTATATATATAATAATAAGTAAATACACA
>NW_013636339.1:0-347 GCF_000695525.1 Brassica oleracea var. oleracea
TACCATCAATCCGACGCATGTAAGCTGGAAATCCATTTGCGTCAATCAATGTCCTGATGTTGAGAGGTTTCGGACACATCTTAGAACATTTACCGTTAACCATACATACATTATCCTTCTTTGCTGCACCGCAAGGACCATAGATCATACAATCCCCAACGATCACATACAGGTCTGGATCTACTGTCTTGTCTGGTATTTAAGCGGAAATAATCTTATCTATATCATCAGCTGTTGGAAATTTTGATCATTTTTCCATGAAGACAAGAATATGAGCGTGTGGCATTCCTCTTTTTTGAGATCATACAATCCCCAACGATCACATACAGGTCTGGATCTACTGTCTT
>NW_013636340.1:0-127 GCF_000695525.1 Brassica oleracea var. oleracea
CTTATCAACCCACACACTTTGCGATGCAGCAGCTTCCACTCTTCATCTGTCTTCTTCTAAGGTTTCTTCTCCTCGTAGATTGGAACATGGAATTCTTTAACAAAGAGCAGATCCTCCATCTTGCCCT
>NW_013636341.1:0-347 GCF_000695525.1 Brassica oleracea var. oleracea
GTGGGCCATTGATTAATTATGATCTAAAGGCCACAAACCATTATCTTTGTGCTGTTTTCTTATTGGTTGATTCTTGAAATTATGGATCACTATTTTTGGCCATTGGATTACATAAATCAATGGCTAAGAATCAATGTGTTTCTTTCTCATCTATCTTACTTTGTACGTTATTCTCTCTATCTCACTTCATCTAACAGATTCATCTTTCTTCATCTCTCTGCACGGGGAGTCCAATACCAGCCAAGCTCCGTCAAGAGAACTCTCAGAGATTTCGCCACCACCGGAGAGTCCAGCGGCCTGAAATCACCGGAAATCCAAAAGAATCGGTTCCCAAAAACCTAACCCCC
>NW_013636342.1:0-347 GCF_000695525.1 Brassica oleracea var. oleracea
GACAAGTAAGTTTTTATGAGCTTCAGTATCTTCACAGTTGTTTTGTCATCTTACTGTTCTGTTTCCAAAATTGCAGTGACACGTCTGTGACTATGAGCCTCTTTGACGCTCAGGCTGTTAAGATTCATGATCAGCTAGAACAGATAGGAGTGGATCCAAGGGTTGTTGTTGCAACCAGTGTGAACCCGAAGATTGTGGGAGGTAAGCAACCAGTGTGATACAAACATGTCTAGCCCTGAAATGATGTTGATATTATTCATACTCGACTTATAATGTAGGGCGTCTGTTTTTGAACGCCATATCCGGCACACACATCTATTTCGACAAGCAAAC
Organism: Brassica oleracea var. oleracea; assembly: GCF_000695525.1. Lineage (NCBI taxonomy): Eukaryota > Viridiplantae > Streptophyta > Magnoliopsida > Brassicales > Brassicaceae > Brassica > Brassica oleracea. Next base: position 334 of record NW_013636342.1, read on the forward strand.
AGATGCAGGGGAAC
>NW_013636343.1:0-347 GCF_000695525.1 Brassica oleracea var. oleracea
TCTGCCAGAGGATATGCGTCTACATCCTGTATTTCATGTTTCCATGCGTCGGAAACATATACGGGATCCAAGTACTGTTGAACCTGAGAGACTAGAGGAGTTGAGGACAAACCTTACGTATCCGGAAGGACCAATCAGATTGGGAGAATGGCGTATTCGGAAGCTGAAGAATCGTGAGATTGCTCAAGTACAAGTTTTCTGGGGAAGACAAAACAGGATTCATGTTACTTGGGAAGATGAAGAGCGATTTAAAATCGATCACCCTGAGTTCCGAGAGGATGCGGTGATGGAAGAAGGAGTCCCCTCAGAACCTTAGAATTCGAGGACGAATTCTGTTAAGGGGGGGG
>NW_013636344.1:0-347 GCF_000695525.1 Brassica oleracea var. oleracea
GGCAGCAAAATATGACAAGGAAATGTTTCTGAAATAGATGGTGGGATTGGAGTTGGAGTGGTCGTCGTTTGAATTAGAGGAATCCCCGATGTAAACAATGTCATAATTGTTCACCGATTTTTCTTCTCCCATATTCACATAACTGTCTGTATTTTGTTTGATATTTTAAGTTTTGTGAAATTTGTTTCTACTCTCAGTCGATGATGAGAATGCGGATAGGTAATGTTCGATGTTGTAGGACGATACTTATAAAGATGTGTGAGATTTGAGAGCTCTGGCTGTGTATGTGTATGAAAAGCTATTAAAGGCAAAGATAAGGTCTTGAACTAGTTGAATAAGAGGTCTGA
>NW_013636345.1:0-347 GCF_000695525.1 Brassica oleracea var. oleracea
TTCAAATCAGTTGATCCCAGTTTTTCTGTTTGGGAATATGACAACTTTTTCGTCAATCTTATCACAACAGCATGAATCTTGATGTAAAAATTTTGTTTGGATACATAAAGTACTGGAGAATCACTAGGAAGTTGAATAAATTTCATGGGAGTTAGGATGAAGAACCTATCCCACTTTCAAATCAGGTGATCCCGGTTTTCCTGTTTGGGAATATGACAACTTCTTCGTCATTCTTATCAAAACAACATGAACCGGGATGTAAGAAGCTTAATTTTGATAGATAAAGTAGTGGAGAATCTACAGGACGTTGAATAAATCTCATAGGAGTTAGGATGAAGAAGCTATCC
>NW_013636346.1:0-347 GCF_000695525.1 Brassica oleracea var. oleracea
CACTGTGTGGTAACAAAAAGAGAAAATGTACATCAAATGCGTGTATGATTGTATATAAGACAAAAAATCGAATTGGAACAAGTGATCATTTAGTTATTGGCTAAGAACGTTCGTATTACTGACTGATTGTTTTTTTTTTTAAGAATCCTACTAACAAGAATGTGGTAAATTGTGATGAAAATCTGAAGAGCTTTTGTTTGGGAAGCAACGAATTGAGCTAATCGAGTTTTGCTATTTTCAGGTGTTGTCCTGTTGATTTCTTTACATATGATTTAATTTTACTCTGGTTTGGGTTCTACGTTGTTTAAGATAGCTTAAAATATATAATCGTTAACGAATCCTATTCA
>NW_013636347.1:0-347 GCF_000695525.1 Brassica oleracea var. oleracea
CCCAAATTCTTATTTCTCTAAATTCCGTCGGAAATCCGTCAAAAATTTCGACCAAATTCCGACGAAAAATACAGACGAAATTCCGACGGACTCGAACCCCGACCAATCAAAAGACATGCAGAAACTCATAGTTTCTCGAGGCTTCCTTTGGCGATATTCTCGAAACATTCTGACGGAATTCTGACGAAATAAATGTGACGAACAGGTTTCGTCGGAATTTCTTCGGACTTTTTCACTTTACCTTATTTGATTAACCGCTTAAAATAGGACCGACCGAATTCCAACGAAAACTGTCCGTCAGTTTATTTTTAATACATAAGCCGACCCTTCTTCTTCTTCCTCATTTT
>NW_013636348.1:0-347 GCF_000695525.1 Brassica oleracea var. oleracea
ACATAAAAACCTTATTTTTTCCATCGAACACATTCTTGAAAAAAAAATATTGTTTCCACAGTTAAATTATTTTGATTTTTAGCTTCCATATGGTCTTGAAACCTTTCAAATCAACCATCGAATTGATACATGTCATTTTAATATTTTTAGTCGTATACTTAAGGAAAACTTACGTTTTTGTAATTTAAAGTCGTTTTAAGAAATTCAAAATATAACATATAAGGAAAAATCTAACATATAATAAAAATATAATATATAAGGTGTCCTCATTTTTGTATTTTAAAGTCGCTTTAAAAAGAAATATAACATATAAGGTTTCCTCATTTTTTGTAATTTAAAGTCATTTT
>NW_013636349.1:0-347 GCF_000695525.1 Brassica oleracea var. oleracea
GTCCCTCATTTGGGACCATCAACGATGTTTTAAGCTTTGAAGGCTTGGGTGCATCCGCCAGTTCTTTTTCTGCTTTCCTTTTCAGAGACAGCTTCTCTTTTGAAGCTTGAGAATCTTCTTTGGAGAGATGATCTTGGTTCTTGTCTTGAACTTTAGCTTTCCTTATGTATTTGCCGGGTCTTTTCCTTGTGGTACCTTTTGCATTACAAGCTCCGGTAGATTCAGTCAAAAGAAAATTGAACTGAGAAACCGTCGAGCTTATAATGTTAGAAGGAACCAATGAGGTTGAAGATTGAGACATACCATGAGCTTGAGGCTGAATATGAAGAGAGCGGCCAGCAGAGATT
>NW_013636350.1:0-142 GCF_000695525.1 Brassica oleracea var. oleracea
TTCACAGATCGGCTCCTTACTCTACATCTTGACCTGAAAAAGCGACAATTTCAAGACCAAACTCCATTTGTTCAATTAGAATTTTCGTGAGCTTCTTGTCATAGGCGCTACTCAGGGTGGACGGTCTAGGTATGGAACATGC
>NW_013636350.1:167-347 GCF_000695525.1 Brassica oleracea var. oleracea
GTTTAGGGGTTCCCGATTTCTTAGAGGATGCAGGATATCGCACAAAATGGCAAGAGAGAACGGATCCATTGATGACCACAGCCTCTACCCGCTTTTGCTCTCTCTCGAACGGCTGCTCTTTGTTCTGGAACAATCATCAGACTGCTCTGCTCGCCCCCTTCTATGTTCTCTGAAAATTAC
>NW_013636351.1:0-347 GCF_000695525.1 Brassica oleracea var. oleracea
AAGCTGAAGGACGGTACAACTAGAGCGCCTATTGTCCGGTTTTTGTCATGCCAACGTGCTATGGAACTTGAGCCTTCCTAGGAGAATCCAGATCACTTCGAAACGTCGGCTGTCATTTTCAACAGGTACCACCAAGATGTAAATTTTTTTATGTTTGTGGTGTGGTTCGACTCAAGATTGAAAATTTTGCTGATGAAATAATGACTTTGTGGATGCATGTCAATTAGATTTACGAGGCTATAAACTGTTCACTGTACATTGGCAGGAAAAAATGGCTATGTATGGTTCAGTTATAACACTGGTGTGGTGCAATGGGGATGAACATGGTAACCAAAGGTGTGCATAAT
>NW_013636352.1:0-347 GCF_000695525.1 Brassica oleracea var. oleracea
CATCCTGGTTTGATTATAATGACGAAGAAGTTATCATATTCCCAAACTTTAAAAATTGAATCACCTGATTTGAAAGTGGGATAGCTTCTTCATGCTAACTCCCTAACCCCTATGAGATTTAGTCAACTTCCTGGTGATTCTCCACTACCCTATGTATCCAACTCATGCTTCTTACATCACGGTTCATCCTGGTTTGATTAGTTTTGTTGTTATACTTCCAAACAGGAAAACTGGGATCACCTGATTTGAAAGTGGGATAATCTATTTCATCCTAACTCCTATGAGATTTAATCAACTTCGTAGTGATTATCCACTACTTTATGTGTCCAAATACCGCTTCTTACATC
>NW_013636353.1:0-347 GCF_000695525.1 Brassica oleracea var. oleracea
CTAGTGAAACCTTTTCGAGCTTCTTTACACCATGGTACTGCTTCGCAATGGTAGTGTCCTTCTCGGGTTTTGAATACAACCTGCATATTGTATATAATCATATATGAACAAAGACATGTGTAGATTATTTTTAGACATGTGAGTAATAAGATGAGTACTCTTGAAATAGTCTCTGGCTTGCGGCCACCTCATGGTCAAAGTAAAAATAGATCCCAGAAGTAGCATCCAGGTATAGTCGACCTAAAGAAAAAATTAAATTTATTTATATTTGTTAATGTACATAAGCATATGATTTGGAGTGGAAATAAATAAATAAATGCTTGCCCCATATAAACTTGGGGTTGATG
>NW_013636354.1:0-347 GCF_000695525.1 Brassica oleracea var. oleracea
AGCTCGGTCGCTATGTAGCGACCGAGCGGGACGAGCGCTCAGTCGCTACGTAGCAACCTACGTAGCGACCGAGCCTTGGCTTGAGCTTGGTCGCTACGTAGCGACCGAGCGGGACGATCGCTCGGTCGCTACGTAGAGACCGAGCCTTGGCTTGAACTCGGTCGCTACGTAGCGACAGAGCGGGACGAGCTCTCGGTCGCTACGTAGAGACCGAGCTTTGGTTCGAGCTCGGTCGCTACGTAGCGACCGAGCGGGACGAGCGCTCGGTCGCTACGTAGCGACCGAGCCTTGGCTCGAGCTCAGTCACTACGTAGCGACCAAGCTTTGGCTCGAGCTCGGTCGCTACG
>NW_013636355.1:0-347 GCF_000695525.1 Brassica oleracea var. oleracea
AAGAAAAAGATGAACCTCGAAGGAGCAAAAGAGCTCGAAAAGAAAAAAATTTTGGAGAAGATTTCCTAATGGCATTTTTAGTAGAAAATGTTCAAAAAACTTTGGGTGAAGCCATGGCTTCACCAGAAGCTCCATTTTGGAACGAAGCTGTTAGGAGTGAATTTGATTCGATCATGCAAAATTATACTTATTACATAACAGATTTACCACCTGGCTGCAAAGCATTAGAGAATAAATGGATAATGACACGAAAACCTGGTGGAAAATACAAGTCTTGGCTTGTAGTTCAAGGATTCCGATAAAAAGAAGGCCTTGACTATTTTGATACATATTCTCCAGTGACGAGA
>NW_013636356.1:0-347 GCF_000695525.1 Brassica oleracea var. oleracea
TTAACATGTTTTTCAAGTATAGAAGTGCTTAAGGTTTAGATCACGAAAGAAAAAACTAGTGTTACCTCTTTATCTGCGTCTTCTTTTCACTACAAGAAAACACGCCGAATTCCGACGGAGATTCCGACGGACCTCAATGTCGTCGGACGTTTGTGACGGATTACTGACCAATTTCCGACGAAAACCAAAAATTTTAAGTCGTCGGAATTCCGTCGGCAATTTCCGATGGAATTCCGACGAAACATGGGTCGTCGGAATATACCGACGAACTTCCGATGATATTCCGATTAACAGTACAGACGTCGGTATTCCGTCAGAATTTTCCGACGAATTTCCGACGAACCATG
>NW_013636357.1:0-347 GCF_000695525.1 Brassica oleracea var. oleracea
TTGAGGTCGTGATGTCGGTCGATGTTGAGGTCGTGATGTCGGTCGACGTTGAGGTCGTGCCTTCAGTACCAGCTTCCTCTACTCTGCTCAGCTCTCCAGACACATGTAGTCAATCCCTTTTTGCCATAATGTCGTCAAGCAGCTGTATTGGAATCATATACTCCTCATCTAACGATGCCAAGAACCTGTCCCATCTATCATTTTTCTCCTCTTCTCGAGTTTCTTCAGCATTATCAAGAAACTTGTAAAGGAAGGCTATTTCAATGTCATTCCAGCTGGTTAGAGATCCTGGTTTCAGTGGACTGAACCATCTGAATGCATCCCCAGAGATAGAATAGGGGAAGATT
>NW_013636358.1:0-158 GCF_000695525.1 Brassica oleracea var. oleracea
ATATCCAACATATATTCCCATCCTTCTCTGTGGTCCCATTTTCGTTCGCTGTGGTGGAGTAATTGGAACGTAAACGGCACATCCAAATGTTTTGATGTGGGACACGTCTGGCTCATGACCCGTGATTAACTGGGATGGTGAATATCTATGCTCACTAG
>NW_013636358.1:247-347 GCF_000695525.1 Brassica oleracea var. oleracea
ACCGGGCTATTAGCTGGATACGTTTAATGAAGGATTCGGCCAAGCCGTTCTATGTATGTACATGTGCCACGGAGTGTTCTACACTTACCCTCATGGACAT
>NW_013636359.1:0-346 GCF_000695525.1 Brassica oleracea var. oleracea
GAAGCTCTATTATGCATTGTCACTCATTTTGCAGTCGAAACAGAATGTTACGTTAACTCTCGTATGGGCTGATAATAATGAGAATTAGCTCATCGCTAAAGAGTCCAACTCTCTATCCAATTTCAATTTCCATCACCGTAGTCCCCGACTCTTACAATTCACGGCGACGTTTTCAACTGCAATTAACCGTTTAATTACAACCCATTCGATGTCATTCAATTACGTTGTTTAATCCTACCTTCATGACTCACTCGCTCTCATTCTGATTTTTCTCTTCACCTCCTCAGAGTGCTTTCAGATGTGAAAGATGAAATATAAATATCAAAACTCTTCTGCTTACAAAATA
>NW_013636360.1:0-346 GCF_000695525.1 Brassica oleracea var. oleracea
TATATATATATATATATATATAATCTGTTAGATTGTACTAAAAGAACAAATCATACACTTCTAACTCAAATGATGTATTTTATGGTACTACTAGGGGTATTCAGGTCGGACATTGATTTATCTTATGTATTTCATTTGTTTCATTTTCTTCTGTTAGTTAGTAGTCCATTTGAGTCTGAATTATTAGTTGTTGCCAATTAAGATTTGGGGGTGGCCATAATGTCATGTCAATGAGTTTTTTACTCTTGGTAAGTGAATTTGAGAATTTTTTTACTTATGAGTTAGATGCAGTTTTTTGATTTACGTATGTATTACCGTTTTTTTATTTGTTTAATTTAAGAGTCAG
>NW_013636361.1:0-346 GCF_000695525.1 Brassica oleracea var. oleracea
GTTGCTTTCTAGCTCATTCGGTGCAAGGCTTATCCTTACCAATTTCATAGTGTATTCATTGGGAGGTTTTTATCATTTGGTATCAGAGCCACTCTGAAAGCGGTATTCACTTATGTTATCCACCATTCTCGTTAATCCATCTTTTAAAAAAAAAAAAGAAAAAAAAATGTTTTGTTATTTATGTTCTACAAATCTGCTAGATTGTTTGGGAGGTGTATATTCAAGTTTTTCTTTCTTTGGAGAGCAAGATTTGAGGACTAATCTTTTTGAAGAGGAGGAGTATGATGTGATCATGGGCTGGTATATGAAGCTATGGGCATGAAAGACATTCAGAATTTGATCCATG
>NW_013636362.1:0-346 GCF_000695525.1 Brassica oleracea var. oleracea
TGAAGGTAATGTCCACCAGCTTAATTGTTGATGGTTTCTGCAAATAAAAAAAACTTTGGGAATCATAATCATATATAGAACTCTATACGACCTTACTTGAACAGGATCTGTTCTATAGGTTCGTACCTCTGGTTGCTCAAAAAAAAAAAAAAAAAAGAACTCTATATGTAACCCTCTACCAAAATGGTGAATGCTAAATATCTAGAAAACCATCAGAATATAATATGTTTGCTGAACCACTTTATCCAATTTGATAGAATACGGTGATAGTGGCAAGACATAGAATCTAATAAAAGATACTTACGTTCTTGTTGCATTGGTTCCAAGGGCAGTACTCCTGGTCGAT
>NW_013636363.1:0-346 GCF_000695525.1 Brassica oleracea var. oleracea
GTTTGGATTGAACACAAATAAAGATCTAACTTAGTTCTTCTCCTTCTGGATTATTGTTTTACTCTGTTAGATTGACAGGTTGGAGTTCTCTCTTTGTTAGAAACGCTTAGTTCTTGACTCAAAAGTGGTGTCAAGCTTCGCTTCGTGATTAAAGTGAAGTATCTGCGATGATTCAAGACCTGAGATTTGGATCTTGCTTTGGAGCTTGAAACCGGAATCTAGAAGAGTTGGAGTTGCCATAAGGGTCAGCGTTCCGACAAGATTCTAATCTTGTTTCATCTAAAGCTCTTAACAACTAGAGAAGAAAATCTGGAGATTGACGGCGGTTGAAGGCGAGAAGTACATA
>NW_013636364.1:0-346 GCF_000695525.1 Brassica oleracea var. oleracea
TAGCAGAATCTTTTCCTTCATCATGACCGCGAAAAGGTAATCCTTGTCGTAACAAGTACCTAGAAGCATCAACTGAAGCATTTAACCGGATGCGATATTCATTTTTCACCACATCGCCTTGCTTATAAAAAGCATGCACAATTGACTGACCTTGATTCATCAAATCATCACATCTCTTAACAACAATATTATGAAAGCTATTAATTCCACCTACATGCTCAGATAAAGCCTCGGGTTTTTTCCAACAAGAAAAACCTTCAGTCACAAAAGCATAATTTCCACCTTGTTTTGGTATGTCATCTCTGAACAAATAGCAACACAAACAGAATGCTTTATCTTTGGAGAC
>NW_013636365.1:0-346 GCF_000695525.1 Brassica oleracea var. oleracea
TCAAGAACTGTGGCGTTTGCGTAAGCTTTGGCCATAGGCGCAGTGGCAGATGGAATTGTTTTACCAGCGTTGTTGCGAACTGTGATTTTGTCTTTCGTACTTCCAGACATCGTTTTGATCAAGCGTTTTACGACAAACTGTGGGAACCAAAATCACAGTTCTAGCGCTAAACTGTGGGAATAAAAATTCGCACTGTCGATTTCAAAAAAAGTCATGACGGAATTAACACCCGAATACCCTCGGAAATCGTATTTTCGAAAAGATAGTAAAAAAAAAATATGATTTTCGTAAAAATTAACCAATACGAAGTTTTTACGAAGAAGTATCCTTGAAGGCTCAAAGTGGA
>NW_013636366.1:0-346 GCF_000695525.1 Brassica oleracea var. oleracea
CGTTCTCACTTATCATCCGCCCGAGATGGAGTATCAGAAGCCTACCATCAAGGCAGGAGCCTAAATAGGCAGGAGTGGCAACCTAGGAGACAGTATAATAGTGAGCATACTCGTCGTAGCGAGGAGGTCCAGTCTTACAAACGGGATGACAACCACCGTGATAAGTATAAGAGCTCTCGTGGGGAGTCCCACTCTGCATATTCTCCAAGGAGCAATGTCCAACCTCGATCCACAAAAAAGGAAAATGAGCCTACTCTGATAAGAAGCTGTGAGAGGGGGCCTAAAGATCAGGGGATCCCCTGTAAGGAAGGAGAAAATGATCTCCCTCAGGCAGCTATGGAGGAGG
>NW_013636367.1:0-346 GCF_000695525.1 Brassica oleracea var. oleracea
TTTTTTTTGTTTGTAATATCAGTTATTTATATTTCCTTATATAATTTATATGTAAACATAGTTACAGTTTAAGAATATTTTCAAAAACAAAATAGTGACAGTTTCTATTAATCTTTTAGAAATCATATTTAAACTCTTTTAAAAGTTCAAATACTCTATATTTATTAAATTTTTAATTTTTTTTATTTATGTATATATTTTTTTTATACATCATCTGATTTAATTTGAAGTTATCATTTAAAGAATAGGTTAATAACCTTAATTTAGTATACATATATGTTTTCATAAATGTTTAATTATTTTGAATATTGAAATCAGCAAATTTTATGACGAATAAAGATGATTC
>NW_013636368.1:0-346 GCF_000695525.1 Brassica oleracea var. oleracea
CCTCCAAGGCAGCCTCCTTAGGGGAGACAATCGAGGAGCCAAAGATTGTCAAGAAATTCTTGTCAAGCTTGCCAAGAAGGAAGTATATTCATATTGTAGCTTCACTTGAGCAAGTATTGGACTTAAACTTGACAAGCTTTGAGGATATCATTGGGAGATTGAAAGCTTACGAAGAAAGAATAACTGAAGAAGAAGAAGACACAGTTGATGACTCGAGTAAACTGATGTACGCAGACTCGAGGCAGGAGAACTACGGCAATAACTATAACAATCGTGGACGAGGACGCAGTGGACGAACAGGTTGGCGAGGAAGAGGCCGCGCGCGGGGATCGTTTCAACAACAAAG
>NW_013636369.1:0-346 GCF_000695525.1 Brassica oleracea var. oleracea
CGGATAAAGAAAGCAATACTGTCGCAGCAGCGTCTTGTGAAAAGACAATAGAAGCTCCTCCTGACAATGGTGTCGACAATGTATCAAATTTACCGGTGGAGTGTTATCACTACTACTACGGGAGCAATTTGGACATGGGAAGGCTTATTGAGGTGGGTTTTGTTGAACTCTCCATCTCGTTTATGTATTATTTAAAATATTTGGCTGAGTTATGGTTTAAAAATACAGATCAGAAGAGAATGGGATGCCTATCTGAGTCCCGGAGGAAGGTATGTTAATCATTTCTTTTTCTTTTTTTCCCTCGCAATTTTAGACAAGCTTTAAATGTTTATCTCTTGAGAAAAAG
>NW_013636370.1:0-346 GCF_000695525.1 Brassica oleracea var. oleracea
TACTCCAAAGGTTTCTTCGTTTCCACTTAGTATCGATAAATTAATTCATGGAATCTATTGTTGTTAATCAAGTTTACAATAAAGTGGTCATTCTCAAATGTCCTAGATAAATGATGGTCATATCAGTAAGAAGAAGAAGAAAAAGACAAATAACAAATGTTTTACAAATTACATATGTAGGTTCGTGTAAACGTAATGAAGGTCAATTTATCATCATCATGAGTCGGAATCCTTGATCAACCATAGTCGAGAAATAAGTATAAGTCACTTGATGGCAGTAACAACAAGCTTGATTTGCAAGTAATTGAATTTTGTTTTGTTTCACCGAACCTAGACTTGCAAAAAA
>NW_013636371.1:0-346 GCF_000695525.1 Brassica oleracea var. oleracea
AGTCGCACCCGCGCATACGAGAATGAAGCCGCTCGACGTCTTGACGCAGGTTGAGGCACGCTGGTTCCCTTACCAGCGTTGTCGAGGTGAAGTCATCGACGAAGTCGCGCGGGATGAGCGACGCTGAGTCCTTTACCCGCTCGCATGAACTGCGCGTAGTGACGTCTTGACACGGGTTGAGGCACGCGGGTTCCCTTACCCGCGTTGTCAAAGTGAAGTCATCGACGAAATCACGCGGGATGAGTGACGCGGAGTCCTTTACCCGCTCGCACGAACTGCAGGCGTAGCGAAGGTCCGATGCGGGGAGTGTGACGCGGGTTGGATCCGATCGTCTCTACCCGAGTCG
>NW_013636372.1:0-346 GCF_000695525.1 Brassica oleracea var. oleracea
TCATTTTGTGAGAGGTGGTATTTAAAAAAAAAATGTTCTTTGTCACAGGTGAGTTCACAACAAAGCCACCATGATCTTTTCTTTGTCACTCACCCATAACAATCGGAAAACTCAGATGCAACCATTGTAAAAAAACAGATTTGATTGAATACATTTTTAACACATTCATTTCAAAAAAATGATAATAATAAGGACCAATCTTTCAAACAAAATACAGACAAAACACATAATCAAGCTACTGTATAGAGACACGAGAATCATCTCCATTGCATGTCAAGAACATTAAAACTGAAAATCCAACAAAAATTGTGACTAAAAAACCACCAAACAAGAAAAGTAAGGAAGA
>NW_013636373.1:0-346 GCF_000695525.1 Brassica oleracea var. oleracea
TTGTAAACAAAACCTCCGGCCACAATTCCGATGATAGGACCAACAATGTAAACCCAAATTCCTTTATACACTCCCATCACAATAGCTGGTCCTAGACTTCTTGCTGGATTCATTGATGCTCCAGATATCGGTCTAATAATATTCAAAACCCAAAATTAATATTTATGTTCAATATATGAATTTTCTTTTTAGTAGAATGAAAAATGTAAGTTTTACCCGGCTACAAAGACGTTCAATATTATTGTCATCCCTACCGCAATTCCAGCTAATTCTCCGATCTGTCAAATATATCCAGAACAACATAAGAATCTCCATTTGCACACTAATATGAATGATATATATATAT
>NW_013636374.1:0-346 GCF_000695525.1 Brassica oleracea var. oleracea
TTTTTTTATAGTTGTATGTAATTATATTTTCTATATAAGAAGAAGAGAAGACGTCGTTGCTACAATAATCGTGCTTCTTAGACATTCAAGCAAGCAAACCCAATCTAAGTTCCAACGTCCTTGTTAAATCTATGAATCAAAGCTTTCACTTAAAAACTAAAAAGAGGAAATCTAATCACAATCCAAACTAACTAAGATGAAGAGCCAAAAACCTTCTTATAAAAAGACAAATGTAAAGTGTGAGACACTGTATAGTTTCTCCTATATAAACGTGATTCATTGCCGAGAAGGAACAGTGCGAGAGTCTAATCTAGTGTCCGGCACGGATCAGATAAATGGGTTTTTG
>NW_013636375.1:0-346 GCF_000695525.1 Brassica oleracea var. oleracea
CTTGTCTCTGTCTGTGTCTGCCACTTCTGGTCTCTGGTGTTATTGTTAATTAACCATTAAGCAATGGTATGTCTTTTCTTTTTCTTTTATTTGAATTCTGGATATTTTTGAAATCATAAACACAGTTTAGAATGATAAATGACTTTTGCGTTTTGTCTTTGGTCTTTGGTGTCTTCAGTACTGGGTCCATGCACAACATTTTTATATTACAAGCTCTCTCAGTTCAGGGGAATAAGACCCATCTGTGAAGCTGATTCAAATCAATTAATTTAATTTACTATAAAAGATTTGAATATACTACAAAATGAACATGCCTGTGTGTATACAGAAAATCTCATTTGGTTTT
>NW_013636376.1:0-346 GCF_000695525.1 Brassica oleracea var. oleracea
CAAATTCTGAGTAGATTTAAACATTGAGATTTAGTCAATTGCTTGAGGCTAAGTCATTTTTATTTTCTTTCGTTACTGATTCTTTTTCACCTCCCTTTAATCTACATGTGTATGAACTTGCGGAGCAAGGGTCCATCAAACCTAGTTCCACGAGCTGCAGACATCAGAGCTTTAGAGAGAGAGTGTGCTAGAAAGAAAAGAGAAGAAGAGCAACAGGCTCAACTGCAAAGACTGAACACTGATATGGGAGACGTTCATCAGCATGATGCGGGCGTCATTGGCGCTAATAACAATGCTCCAGCTAACCAACAGCGAGCAGCTCGACCCATTGGCACTTACGACCGCC
>NW_013636377.1:0-346 GCF_000695525.1 Brassica oleracea var. oleracea
AAAAATATTTTAAAATTAAATTTTGTTATTTAAGATAAAAATATGTCATTTTATATTTTAACTATTAAAATAAAGAAATAAATTTAATAAATTATATATTAAAATTAATAAAACAATAACTTATTAAAGGAATGAAGAAAAAAATCATAAAAAGGTTACATATTATATTTTAAATAATAAAGATAAGAAAAATAAAATTCTAGTAGACTTATAAATATGTCTACCAAACCGTAAATATTTTAACCTAACCAGATTTTAACCAAAATAATTTAACTTAACCAAAATTAAACCATAAAAGTTTAACCTAACCGGATGTAGTACCCAACATATAAATACATTTTATTTT
>NW_013636378.1:0-346 GCF_000695525.1 Brassica oleracea var. oleracea
CCGTTCTTGGTATTGACATGTATCACAGAATTGTCCACACTTACCCCATGGACATAACATAATCATTTAACCGCTTGGGACATGTATTCACCAGTATTATCTAGACATATAGTCTTTATTTATGAAAAAGGGGCTCGTAGCCGTTTTACTGGTGATGGCCTAATGAGTTTCCCTTGTGTACATGCTACACACGTGAGATTCTTTGGGATAACTCTTCTTATCTTTTAATGTGTGTCTTTTGAATATCAATTTTTGCATCATGTTTGGACCAGGATGGCCGATCCGGTCGTGCCATAAATTGCATATTTTCGCAGGCTTTTAGCCTCTATCATACTGATCTATGCAT
>NW_013636379.1:0-346 GCF_000695525.1 Brassica oleracea var. oleracea
TGATGAATTTTATTTCTTGAGAATGATTGAAAATGCATGCAGCAGACCATAGATAACATGTTTCTTATAAAATCTTATATTTTGAATTTTTTTTAAACAAAACTTTGTATTTGGTAAGACAAGAACCAAAGATGATAATTGTGACAGTTACACACCTAGGTAGAAGACTTTGGAGAGATCTTGTTCATATTTGTAAAATAGCTTCAAGGAGCAAACTATCCAACTTGAGTGGTACCAAACTCGAAAAAAAGAGCCTCAGAGTTCGATACATTAAGCTACATATTTAACCACTTTTGTTTAAAAAATAAAACTTTAGTTTTGGAGAACTAAGAATTACCAAAAATGT
>NW_013636380.1:0-346 GCF_000695525.1 Brassica oleracea var. oleracea
AGACATCATTAAGGCCATACATATGTCGCTGAAAGATGATTGCTTACACTGGGTTTATATTAAAAGTTTTGTTATTGAGATGGTGTTCATTTACCCTGAATAAAATGTGGACGTTCATCAAATCATCCACCAACTATTCTTTTTTTTTTTTTTTTGTCAACATCCACCAACTATTCTTTTTGACAATTTTTATATAGGAAAACACTAACATGTGATTGATATATAATTTAATAATATTTCATAGATTTTAGAGTCTGACAAAAGACAATCAAAAATATCAAAAAGATTGTCTTGATTAGCTGTTTGAGCAGCAACTGTTACTAATTCAACGTAGCACGACAACAAA
>NW_013636381.1:0-346 GCF_000695525.1 Brassica oleracea var. oleracea
ATTGGGAAGAAGCTGAGAGGTTGGTGCACTTTCTTGTCATCTTTTACAATTCAACTCTGATGCTCTCGGCTACAAAGGGCATTACGTCGCACAAGATCTACAATGAGATTGTCACGATCACTAGGAATGTCAGCAAGATAAGCTCTACGCCTGGTCCTGATGAAACACTGCGGGTCAATGCTTTGACGATGATGGGGAAAATAAGGAAGTACTGGAATCCATTTATTGAAGAATCTGAGTCTGAGAGCAGTAAGTCTAAGAGCTGTAAGATGAACAAGCTTTTGATTGTTGCTACTGTCTTTGACCCAAGAAAGAAGATGAACTTTGCTAACCTCTGCTTTGAGAA
>NW_013636382.1:0-346 GCF_000695525.1 Brassica oleracea var. oleracea
GCTCTCTTTTGTCTCCCATCTCCTTTTATCACATGCGAGGAATCTCTCTTATCACTTGTGCATATTTTCTACAGTGTCTCTCTTGTTCAGGTATATGCCACGTTGTTCTTTATGTGTAGACTTAGTTTTACCTTTTAAGAATCACTTTTTTTCTAATCATGTTGTGTCTTTGGTGCAGACTGTAATTGCCTATTATACAGGCCGCCTGAGTGAGTTAGATGTCGAGGAAAATCTTCTCAAGGATATCTCCATTTCTTTGAGAGAATCAGGTGGTTGGGGGGTATATTTCAGGTCTGGCAATATGGATTTATCATGTGATATAAAAGAGACAATCCGTAAATATAGT
>NW_013636383.1:0-346 GCF_000695525.1 Brassica oleracea var. oleracea
CCATGTTTCTATTACTAATAGTTTCTCATATTAATAATATAATATAATATTATTATGATTAATAACTAGTAATTTTTTTATTTCTGTTTCTTAAATTTGGTTTATGTTTTATTTAAAAATAAAACAAATTGATAAAAATATCTTCGTTTTTAAAATTATGACGTATCAAAAAATCCACTTACGACTATGAAAATGAATGAATAAAAAACGTTTATTCGAAATTATAAGTATCTATCTCGATATATCGATAGATAGTGATTGGATCCACTGAAATCAAATGAAATCAAATTTTGTTTTTTGTTTTATTCTGAACGACCCCCAGGACTTATGGTTTAGGGTATGAGAG
>NW_013636384.1:0-346 GCF_000695525.1 Brassica oleracea var. oleracea
TATATAAAGCTTTGATTCTAAAAAGGCAAAGAGTCAGACCTGTATCGAACAACAACTATGCATTACATGTGCGGGTTAAAGATATGATATCTAATCAACCAAAAGGACTATTGAAATCAAATATTAAGAGATTAAAATGTTTTTTTTTTAACTAAAATTTTCAAGATTAAAATGTTTTTATTTTCATTTTTCTTTTCAGATTGTGTGTAAGATTAAGATATGAAGCACCAAGGTGAGATGAGTCTATAAATTAATGTATAGCTGCTCTACTTGATTTTCTGGGAAGATGTTATGATAAACGGAGAGAGAAAGTTGTACATCCATTCCATTTCATATTTTGTATGTA
>NW_013636385.1:0-346 GCF_000695525.1 Brassica oleracea var. oleracea
TTTCATGTTGTTTCCTCGAGTCGTAGATGTTTTTCAACGAGCTATACGTCCACCAAGATCAATACCAAATTGTTTCCATGGCTTATTATTGGAAATAAACTTCTTCTTTTTTTTAAATGACAAAGAAATATGATTTTTTTTTTTTTTTGAAACCTGACAAACAATGGAAGAATTACAGATTTTAATCCATAACAAATGAAAGGATGTTGAACTTGATCAACAAACCCGAAAAGAAGAAAATGATAAAAAGAAAAAATCTCTGGATAGATCTCGATGATCGTTGATTCTGAGAATGGCCTTTCGTCGAGGATTCTTGATAACCGTTGATTCATGAAGAATACCGATA
>NW_013636386.1:0-346 GCF_000695525.1 Brassica oleracea var. oleracea
TATGTTTCATGAATTGCTTTGATATTTTGCTTTATACACGACTTCATCAATAAAATGAATTTCTTTGAGTTCATCATTATCTTATTCAAACTGTTGTTTGATAAGAAACTATATCTATATGCCTTTATTGTGCCAAGATAAATATGATTGAGGATTAATACCCCAACTCACTTTTCCAAAGAGTTCAAAGAAGCCTTTGACAAATGGCACGACATGCTCTGCCATCCAGACTCAGTTATAAAATATTTTTAAACTCAACTAGGCATTCCTTGAAAGAAAAGAAAAGAAGCTCGACCAAAGCTTTGCCTAAATGGCATTATATTCACCCTATAAGGTCCATTGAATT
>NW_013636387.1:0-346 GCF_000695525.1 Brassica oleracea var. oleracea
TCTTGCAATCTCCTTCTCAAGTGCTCTAATGTCTTCAACTCTTGGAAATAGGCTTGATGAACCACTGTTCCTCAAGTTCATACACCTGAAATGCAAAGGGAGAGGAAGAAGGAGAACCAGTAACAAAATAAAAGAAAAAGTGACTTAGTCTCAAGCAAGTGAATAAATCCCAATGTCACAATCAACCTAGAACGTGGCAACGGCGCCAATTTGATGCAGGACTTTTCAAAAGTCCAAGATCAAATCAATGTAGTCTAAAAGATTGTCGAACCAATCCTAGGTGATTCTAAAGCAAAGATAATGCAAGTTCATGCTTAAGCTAAGTGCAATCCGGTTTTAAAGATGG
>NW_013636388.1:0-346 GCF_000695525.1 Brassica oleracea var. oleracea
GTCACTACGTGGCGACCGAGCTTGGCTCGAGCTCGGTCGCTACGTAGCGGCCGTACGACCTTTTTCGGCTTTTCTCCGATGTCTCGTGTTTCTTCCGCAGGGCTCTTCGTAAGAATAAATCTTTTCCGAAGATTTATTTTTCGTAAAAACGTTCATGCCGATTTTTGCGGACTTTCAGACATTGATTCCGTCGTGACTGATTTTGACCCCAACAGTTACCCCCTCCCCCCCAGCTTGTTAGAACCATGAGCTTCTAGCGTAAGGTTCTTGCGAGTGGCTTGGCAAGTTAGGCAAGTTAAGTGAGTTAGGCGGAATTTATGGTCGAAAAGGTCTGTGGTAAGTGGTC
>NW_013636389.1:0-346 GCF_000695525.1 Brassica oleracea var. oleracea
TTCACAGCTTGGACCACACGAAATTTACATGCACCTAAGTTAATACGTATCAGGCCATTTAGTGACCATAAATATCCCCTATCACAATTATTAACGGGCCAAGAGCCAGACATACCCCATCATAAGACATTTGGATGTGCTGTCTATGTACTAATTGCTCCACCACAGAGAACTAAGATGGGACCTCAAAAGGAGGATGGGGATATATGTTGGATATGATTCTCCCACAATAATAAAGTACTTTGAGCCAACTATGGGTGGTTATATTCGAGGCCAGGTACATGGATTATTTTAAGACAAGGAGGAGAAAAATAATAAAGCTGGTAAAAGAATGGTAAAAGAAATA
>NW_013636390.1:0-346 GCF_000695525.1 Brassica oleracea var. oleracea
CTATGACGGCTTAAGGGCAGAAGTGGAAAAGCGTAAACCGACCTAGGCGAGAGGCATAGGGAGAGACTTTTTCAAAGCAAACTTAGCACTTAGAGCGATTTAGGCATATTTCCGTTTTTGTTATTTCGAGCTGCGACTCAATTAGGTTTAGCCGTCTTAGGGTTGCTAGAACTAGGAATCTCGCCGACAGCTCTCGAGCCCAGGCTTATACCTTGTTGTAACGCTCAAACACAGATT
The DNA here is from genome assembly GCF_000695525.1 of Brassica oleracea var. oleracea. Taxonomy (NCBI): domain Eukaryota; kingdom Viridiplantae; phylum Streptophyta; class Magnoliopsida; order Brassicales; family Brassicaceae; genus Brassica; species Brassica oleracea. The sequence continues at coordinate 238 of NW_013636390.1, forward strand.
CGGAATAAGATCTATTTCGCTCTCTTTTTACGATTTTTATACTTTGTCGTTGATATCTTGTGTTCGATTGTTTAGCGTGTGGTATTAACAGATCTCCGGGACCTCTGGG
>NW_013636391.1:0-346 GCF_000695525.1 Brassica oleracea var. oleracea
GCTTCTCTCGAACTCGTCTTCACGTGCTTCATCTGTCGCATCTTTGGAAATATCTTCATATTGAAAGTTTGCATGGTCGATCAAAAGGATTTCATCAGTTGGTTGTTCTGGTACCTCAACTTCATTGATAGCGTCTTCTTCTTGCAAGGGCGGTTCTTCTCTAGCGACAATGCGTCCACGAGGTGTAATTTTGATAGCAGCTAACCAGTTTATCCCGGAAGTTCGAAGCCGAGGATAAGGAAGGAAGCTAACTTTCTCGGCTAGTGAAGCTAAAATGAAAGGCTCAAATTTGTTGTATTTTCCCCCAAAATTGACATCCACAACACCAAATTTGTTATACCGAATC
>NW_013636392.1:0-346 GCF_000695525.1 Brassica oleracea var. oleracea
TCTTAGTCGCCGCTTTTGCATCATTAGTGGGACTCGCCATCGCTTCTTCCCACTTAGATACATAGTCAACGGTGACGAGGATGTACTCGTTCTTGAAGGATGGAGGGAATGGGCCCATGAAATCGATTCCCCAACAGTCGAACACCTCAACCTCTAGAATGTAATTCTTAGGCATCTCATTCCTCTTGCTGATGTTCCCAAGTCGCTGGCATGCATCACATCTGGCTATGTAGGCGTGTGCATCCCTGAACATAGTTGGCAACCAGAAACCCGCTTGAAGGATTTTGGAAACCGTTTTTAATGTAGCGAAGTGGCCTGCGTAAGAAGAACCATGGCAATGATGTAG
>NW_013636393.1:0-346 GCF_000695525.1 Brassica oleracea var. oleracea
TACGTAGCGACCGAGCTTTGGCTCGAGCTCGGTTGCTACGTAGCGACTGAGCGGAACATGTGTTCGGTTGCTGAGTAGCGACCCTCTTCGAGCTCTTGTCTGATGACTCGCGTTTCTTCCGCAAAGCTTTTCGTAAAGAAGAATCTATTTCGAAAAAGTATTTGTCGAAGAAGGTTTCTACGTTTTTTCTTCTTCGGACTTTCAAACATTGATTCCGTCGTGACCGATTTTAACCCCAAAAATCATCCCCTATAATCTCCCAAAAAGATTAGAACCATGAGCTTATAGCGTGAGGTTCGAGCGAGTGGCTTGGCAAGTTAGGCAAGTTAGGTGAGTTAGGCGGAAT
>NW_013636394.1:0-204 GCF_000695525.1 Brassica oleracea var. oleracea
GAGGCTATACTTTTCACACATATGAGTATGGTAGACAGCGGGCGACCTGTAACTATGGAATATGTGTGAAAGAAGAAACAGATTTCTATGGGATCTTGACGGAGATTATTGAAGTCGAATTTCCAGGGATACTGAAGCTGAAATGCGTCCTCTTCAAATGTGAATGGTTCGACCCCGTCGTCAACAGAGGTGTTTGGTCTAACA
>NW_013636394.1:232-346 GCF_000695525.1 Brassica oleracea var. oleracea
CGGTGGACGAAGGTACAACAAATTCGAGCCTTTCATCTTAGCTTCACAAGCAGACCAAGTTAGCTTTCTTCCATACCCTCGGATGAGAGATTCAGGTATAAATTAGTTAGCAGT
>NW_013636395.1:0-346 GCF_000695525.1 Brassica oleracea var. oleracea
ATAGAAATTTATATAATATAAATATATATATATATATTTTTTAAAAATAAAAAATAAATCCCAAATAATAGTTTTTAATCACCAAAAGTTTTATAGATATTAAAAATGTTTAATAAATATATAAAAATAGTTCTAATAAACAAAAAATAGTTTTAATAAATAAAAAATAGTTTAATAATTACAAAAAATTGTTTTAATAATATTAAAAATGTTTAATAAATATAGAAATTTATAAAATATATATATATTTTTTTAAAATCCCAAATAATAGTTTTTAATTATAAAAAAAGTTTTATAGCTATTAAAAATGTTTTGTAAAATCAAAAAAATCGAATTTATATACAAA
>NW_013636396.1:0-346 GCF_000695525.1 Brassica oleracea var. oleracea
TTTAAGTCACAATAATTTCTGATTTGATTATTTTTCGAAAAAATAATGATAAATATATGGTATATTTTTTGAAAACCCTAACCTCATTTCATGATTGAATTGGTTTGCTTGATTGCATATTGTTTGCATACTAATATTGCATACTGAACATGAAATCTCGACTGTTAGGGATATAGATCATTCATAGTTTTCAAGCAATCTGATCTGAACTGAAAAAAAAAATCATTATACTAAATGATCCGATCCAATGGAATGAAGAAAATATGGAACATTTTCCTGATCATCTAAGATAGAATCCATAAAGGCCTTGAAACCTTGTGTTTGAAATAAGAGGACCTTAAATCTG
>NW_013636397.1:0-346 GCF_000695525.1 Brassica oleracea var. oleracea
GTTGGCACCTAAGACACTAAACAACTTTTAATCGTTTGTAAAAATTCTAAATGTTGATCAATAAATTTCAAATTTCATCAAAAAAAATAACAATTTTAATTGATTATTTTTTAAAAAATACATTTACAAAAATATTGTTTGAAAGAAAATTCATTTATCTTTCAAATATAAAATGAAAATATTATAATTAAATAATAAAAAATATAAATAAAAACCATAAATTTAGCAAATGACAATAGAGTTATATTATGCTAAAATTTTGTTTCTAACAATTTATCAAATAACAAATGAGTTATGACCAAATAATACCATATAATTTTTAAAAACATAGCCATTCTTAAATAGT
>NW_013636398.1:0-346 GCF_000695525.1 Brassica oleracea var. oleracea
ACAAAGCAAAGGATATGATGTATCCATGGGGAAGAGACGCTTACCTGATGCTCCTGAGTTCAATTCAAAAAGCTGTCGCAAACCACGTGGAGGATACTTCAAAATTCGAGTTGCAAGGTTATCCTCTAGTATTCCATCTTTGGATACTAGAGTCCATTCCCTTGCTACGAGATAAGTTCAGTAATTGGGCACCGACTGTTGATGTTCCTGGACCGATTTACTTGTGTGAGAAATACATTGAGCTAAAAAATCCATCACTTGAACGGGTTTTACAGATTGAAACTCATAAAAAGGTAATTTTTTACAGTGACCTTGTTTTGATATCTTTCTCTGTTTATTTCGCTTC
>NW_013636399.1:0-346 GCF_000695525.1 Brassica oleracea var. oleracea
CTCCTAAAAATAAGGGACGGATAGTCGGTATAGGCTCTGTTAACGAAATTGCAAGGGAAACTTCGTCATACACTTCGAGATGGGCTGAAGACATTGCTCAGATGAAGGCTCGAATGGATAGCCAGCAGGTTCGTTTAGACTCTCTTGAGGATTTGCTAGACGTGATGGTCGTGGAAAACCCGGTTATGCAGAGAATGTTGAGTGAGAGACGAGCCGCTCTTGGGTTGCCAGTACGAGATCCCCAAGAGTCCGATCCAACCCGTCAACAGCCGGGCAACCCCACCAACTACTTCGAGGAAATGTAGTTTTTTTATATTTCTGTTTGTATTATGAATTTAAATATTAT
>NW_013636400.1:0-346 GCF_000695525.1 Brassica oleracea var. oleracea
GCATCTTCTCCGCCTCTCTTGCTTTCTCTATCTCCGGAGCTGCTGAACAGGTGCAGCTTGGGAGAGGCGAGTACATATCCATCTCTTCCCACAACTTGGACAAGCGCCCAAAAAACTCAATAACAGGTTGTCCATCCTGTCGACACGAGGCGAGCTGTTCCTTCAGACGGTGCACACGCACCTTATTTCCAACCGAGAACCGTTTGCGCAAGTTTTCCCAAAGTTTATGAGAATCTTGTACGAACGTGACAGTAGACCGCACACGGGGTTCAATGGATGTACGAATCCATCCCACTATGATCGAGTTAACCGAGAGCCAAAGCTCCAAGTTAGGATCGTTTGCGAG
>NW_013636401.1:0-186 GCF_000695525.1 Brassica oleracea var. oleracea
AAGAAGAAAAAATGGTTTCCAACAATGGACAAAAGGGAATAAGAGTATCTAAATTAAAATCGCCTAAGTGGTTGAGGCTACATTCTCTATTGATCTAGTGATCAATATGATATTAGGCAAATATCCAGGGCAATCATGTTTGATTAACCCACGAAATTTATCACTTAGATGGCATTACCATACTTA
>NW_013636402.1:0-346 GCF_000695525.1 Brassica oleracea var. oleracea
GATCTGGCTGAACAGTTATGGAATGATATATCGAGACAAGAAAAATCTCCCAAGTTAGTTCGCTAGACTATCCACCTAGGTTTTACGTTCCCTAAAGTTTTATGGCAGTCTCAAAAGCGTTTTTATTTCTTAGTAGTTTGAAAATTCCAAGTCTGATTTCAAAAATCTCAAGTCGGAAATACCTTAGTTCTCTCGAATACGCTGTTTTGTCACTTCTCAGTTTTGCTTGCTTATTTCCCCTTCCTCTTCTCGTGTATGTTCGCCATTTTCGATATTGGTCTTTATCCATTAAACTTGAATTTTATCTTCTCCTTAGATATGACGTTAATTTTTATAAAAAGGTTCA
>NW_013636403.1:0-346 GCF_000695525.1 Brassica oleracea var. oleracea
AGGGGTTTTCTGCGGTTTTTGGGAGAACAAGTTTTACCCTTCCAAATTTTTTTTTCAGAAAACGTGTTTTGGTAAAACCCTTAAGCATTGAAACTTCTTTAGCTCGAAAATGAGCCAAACTTACGGGATTTGATAAAATTTATCACTTTCCCTTATGTTTAGACAGAGAAATCGCAAGCTCGTTTCGTAGCACTTCCTGTTGGCGAAAAGTCGCGGCTAGGTTTTTCGATTTTTTTTTAGGCACTATGGCGTTTGCGTAAGCGTTGGCCATAGACGCAGTGGCGGCTGAGTTGTCTTATCAGCGTTGTTGCGAACTGCGATTTTGTCTTTCATATTTCCAGACATT
>NW_013636404.1:0-104 GCF_000695525.1 Brassica oleracea var. oleracea
GTCTAAGACACTTAATAAGGGTTATATAAATGTTATTCAAACCGCAACAACGTTTTGCGGTTTAAAAACCCTACTTCCTCGGAATTTCCTCGGAATATTCCAAG
>NW_013636404.1:158-346 GCF_000695525.1 Brassica oleracea var. oleracea
AAGAAAAGCCCTAAATCGTCGGAAAAGTCTCGGACTATTCCGAGGAAATTCCGAGGAAATCCCTAAATCCTATTATCCCTCGGAATTTCCTTGGTATTCTTATATTAAAAAAAAAAATAAAGGTGATGCTAGTCTGTTTCTGAGTCATCATTACCAGATGAATCTGAATCTGGATCTTGGTGAAACTC
>NW_013636405.1:0-346 GCF_000695525.1 Brassica oleracea var. oleracea
CACGACCATTATGGTCTATTTTAAGTGTATTTGGTTTTATTATTTATAGAAACTCACTAGGAAGAGGTTTTGGGCTTTATAAACCCATTAGGAGCCGGTTTGGTGCTTTAAATCAATTAGCAATAGGATTTGGTTTTGGTTTTCCTAAACCACATTGGTTTAGGCTTAGGGTTTTATGTTTTATGCTTTTAAACAGCAGCACCACGTTCATGTTTAAACAAAGAAGTTGAGAAAAATGTCGATTGATTGATTACATGAATCATGTAAACATGAACGTGGTGCTGCTGTTTAAAAGCACCAAACATAAAACCCTAAGCCTAAACCAATGTGGTTTAGGAAAACCAAA
>NW_013636406.1:0-346 GCF_000695525.1 Brassica oleracea var. oleracea
GTATATAAGGAGTCCTAGGCGAGGAGCATGAAAGGGGAACTCTTTTAAACTCAGAAATCTCTGCACTTAGAAACTTAGGCTTATTTCTCGACAAGTTCGGTTTCTATGACTGGCACTCAATCACTAGACGAACTCGCCTAGGCAGTTCGATCTCTTGTCCAGCTCTACCAATTGAAATACGTTCGGTTTGATCCTCGAAAGGGGTACGTAGGCAGCCTTTCATAAGGTTCAGTCCGAAATCAATCAAAGCCTTTTAGATATCTTTTACGTCTTTTGTTATCGAGCTGCGACTCAACGAAGATTAGGGTTTTATGTTGCTAGAACTAGGTAACTCGCTGACGGCCCC
>NW_013636407.1:0-346 GCF_000695525.1 Brassica oleracea var. oleracea
TTATGATTCCAGCCAACAATTACTGAATCATTCCTTAACCGGCCACAACCTTTTCTGGGTTGGCCATATTGCGATCTTAGTCCATACTAGACTAAACCGCCACACACTTGACATCTGTCTATTACTGGCCTTTGTCATAATTCGATCCTGGTCCTTTCATGGACTCGATCATATTCCGGCCCTGGTCCTCTCAGGGACCCAACCGTTTCAACCCGACCATAGGCCCAACTCCGAATAGGTCATTTCCTGATCCTCATCCCTTACTGGACTTGATCATATTGCGGTTATGTTCCTCTCTAGGACTCAACCGTCTCACTCCAACCATAGGTCAATCTCCGACTTGGTT
>NW_013636408.1:0-346 GCF_000695525.1 Brassica oleracea var. oleracea
TATTTATAAATGTTTTTTTATTATAATTATCTTATTTATTTGATATTATAGATATTTTTTTTTATTCTACGGTTTCTACGGCTTATAAATGAAAAATGTAGGTTTTTTAACTAAAATAATTAAATTGCTTTATTTTTTTTTTGCTGTAGCTTTAAAAATAAAGCTAAAGCATGATAGGTAAAACTAAATAAAAACTTGATGTAGACTTTAATTTTTAAAAGTAATGCTACAACAAGATTGGTAAAATTTAGTGATTTAAAAATAAATAAAACTAAAGTACGGAGATTCCAACCAATCAACCCCTAAGTCTTTATTTAAATTGATTATTTACGTCTGTCCGTGCGAA
>NW_013636409.1:0-346 GCF_000695525.1 Brassica oleracea var. oleracea
TGTCACCATGATAATAGCATTTCTTGAAGTCCGATGATCTACAATCACAAGTATAAATGAAGAAGTCCAATTTCACAAAAACAAAGCCAAACATTTGTGATATACCAAAACAGCAACGAAGAAAACAGTTTTTGCTCTCTTTGAGGAGAGAAAAGTACATGATGACCTCGTCCAAGAAACAAATTTGCTCAAGTTCACTGAATCGTTGCAAACAATGTACTGTGACAGAAACAAAATCAACATCCAAACGCACAATTTGCTCAGTTTCACTGAATCTAAACGCCGCACATCAAAGTTGCTTAAATCTCTTCTTTAGCGAATCACTTCATCTAGACCTAGTTTCACC
>NW_013636410.1:0-346 GCF_000695525.1 Brassica oleracea var. oleracea
GAAGTTACCTTCCCCATCTCCATCAATAAATAAATAAAAGCATACTGCATATAAATAATGTTTTTTTTTTGAATAGCAGTGATGGGTTTCGAGGGAAAGGTATCGGGGTGAATGTTTTTCAGCCACTGGTGGTCTATCCTTTTGTTTTTCACGGGTCGCCATTGTTCCCCTGGTCAGATCATGCACCCTTGAATGTTCTTCTTATTAGGGCTTGATCTTGTCAACTGTTCTCATTATGCTTGCTCTCTCTTCTCTGAATGTAAGGCATTAAAGAGTAAGGGGCTGCGTCAATCCTATCATCTCCGACCTTTTTGCACATATCTGCACATATGACATTGAAAAACAG
>NW_013636411.1:0-345 GCF_000695525.1 Brassica oleracea var. oleracea
GGGGGGTGAGTTCACATCCAACGAATTCCAAACCTACTGCGAGAAACATGGTGTTAAGCGACACATGACTGCGCCATATTCACCTCAGCAAAACGGTGTAGTTGAGCGACGCAATCGAACACTCTTGGAGATGACTAGAAGTATCCTAAAACATATGGACATGCCGAATCATCTCTGGGGAGAAGCCATACGACATGCAACCTATCTGATTAATAGGGTTACAACGAGGTCCTTGGAAGGACAAACTCCGTACGAAGTGATGAAAGGAAGAAAACCAAACCTGTCTCACCTAAGAGTGTTCGGGTGCGTGTGCTACGCAAGGACAGAAACGGTTGGAAGAAAGAA
>NW_013636412.1:0-345 GCF_000695525.1 Brassica oleracea var. oleracea
TATGTAAAGAAAACTAGTCCCCCTTTCACGAAGCGTTTCCGAAGGGTAGTGTACAACGATCTCATCCAAACAAAATGTCAGAATAGGATACATACACTCATATATATAGATACTAGTGCATGTGTTTATATATAGGCTAATTTATATATAGAGAGCGAGAGAGAATCGTATGTTGAATAATTCAAGGCTTGCCTCCGGGCCTCCTTCTTGGGTCGTGCTTAGGGTTGGCTCCTGCGTCGTCTTAGTCCGTAGTCGAGTGGAACATCAACTTCCTGTGACTCGAGATCTTCTTCACTTCCACCTCCTCACTCTATAAAAATATAAAATATCAGATATATATGTGTG
>NW_013636413.1:0-345 GCF_000695525.1 Brassica oleracea var. oleracea
AAATATCTATATTAGAATTATGAGGTAAGAAACCTCTTGTGTTTAAAATGGAGAAGTTATAACAAAGTTATAAAAAACTTTGTAAACAATTTGGTGTGTTAAGAAAAGAGATGTTTGGGCTGGACTGAGATTTATTTGCTTAGCCCAAAGTCTATTGCTAATTATCTTACAAATAATAAAGCAAAAGATCTCTTTGTCTCTCGTCTTTGACTAACGTCTTTGACCAATAATGAATTTGATTTTGGATTCAATGCTGTAACATATGGAGAATCAATACAGCCCATGATTTCATAATCATGATAGAATCAAAATTAAAATCTCCATTTAGTGCTTTGTGATGCACGT
>NW_013636414.1:0-345 GCF_000695525.1 Brassica oleracea var. oleracea
ACGAAAATAGCTGTCAAGAGGATGGAGTCGTCTGCTTCTGTTGTGAGTGATAAGGGACTCGCTGAGTTCAAATCAGAGATCGATGTTTTGACTAAAATGCGTCACCGTCATCTCGTTGCGCTTCTAGGGTACTGCCTTGATGGTAACGAGAGGCTTCTTGTATACGAGTACATGCCACGGGGAACACTGAGCCAGCATCTGTTCCACTGGAAAGAAGAAGAGCGGAAACCTCTTGATTGGACTAGAAGGTTGGCTATTGCTTTGGATGTAGCTAGGGGTGTTGAGTATCTACACACGTTTGCTCATCAGAGTTTCATCCATAGGGATCTTAAGCCATCAAACATC
>NW_013636415.1:0-345 GCF_000695525.1 Brassica oleracea var. oleracea
TTTTTTTTACAGTTAAATTCAATGGAGAAATATTTCAAAAAAGTACCTCCTCCGGAATCTGATGCCAAAGCTGATGATTTGCCATCTAACCTTGGTGAAAGGAAAGACAAAAGAAAATCTCCTCCAATAGATAATACCGATATTGAAGATTTGCCATCTGACCCTGGTGAAAGAAAAGATATAATGGAGTATCTTTCGCATCAAAGAGACGAGGTTAGACGCAAATATCTAACTAAAGGTCCATGTCAACCTTATGGTCATACATTTAAACAAATATTGAAAAGTGGTTCATTAAGACGATTCAATCCAGCTTGGTTTGATCAATATGGTAGTTGGCTAGAGTAT
>NW_013636416.1:0-345 GCF_000695525.1 Brassica oleracea var. oleracea
ACATCATTTAATATTGATATATTAACCACACCATTTAACATTTGATAGATATAACCACGCCACACAATTATTTATTTATACAAACTTGTAGAAAGTTTGTTTATAATCTTCATACCACTCACACGTTAATATATCACACAATTATTTATTTATAATCTTCATACCGTTAAATCATCAGGTACTGGTAGAGCTGGCACCTCCTGAGCTGGCACCTCCAGTCTTCTTTTTTATCTCTGGGAGTTGAGCTTCACAAAGCAGAGGCATGTTTCCATCTTTTTCCTCGTAGAGGTTCAACGTGGCACTTTTCTTGTGACGGCAATCGATATGTCTTGAATTTTGACTTGT
>NW_013636417.1:0-345 GCF_000695525.1 Brassica oleracea var. oleracea
AAATCGTAAATTCTACTGTATATCAGATAATAAAGTAGATATCAGAAATAAGATTTATTTGGCCGGTCGATACGCTTAATGTCAGGTTTAACAAATTTGTTTCATGATGATATATACATATTCGAGGTATCACTTGGCGTGTAAGAAAATGACTAGCTCAAGTTATGTATTTAAAAAATCTTCATTATCGAAAGCAAAAATCTATCTATTTAAAATTAGATGGCATCTTTTGATTTTTGTTATTAATCACTGGGAATATATAATACTAGTTATAATTCATTTTTAATAAGAATAAAATTTTAATATAAATTAAATTTGAAGAATAAGATAGATATGTGACTAGCT
>NW_013636418.1:0-345 GCF_000695525.1 Brassica oleracea var. oleracea
TTGCTGACGCGCTTAGTAGGAGGCATTCCCTGCTTACTACAATGCATACGCGCGTTTTGGGGTTTGAAACGTTTGCGGACTTATATAAAACAGATGACTTCTTTGCCAAGGTTCTTATCGACGTACAACTCGGTATCAGTGACGATTATGCATTAGTTAATGGCTTCTTATTTAAGGGACTTCGTTTATGTGTTCCTGATTGTAGCCTTCGTCTACAAATTATCAGCGAACTCCACAATGAAGGCCATGTCGGTAGAGACCGAACACTTCAGCTGGTAACTTCGTCCTACTTCTGGCCAACGCTTCGTCGCGACGTCGAACGATTTGTGTCACGCTGTAGAACCT
>NW_013636419.1:0-345 GCF_000695525.1 Brassica oleracea var. oleracea
CTTTGTCATTGCCATGAACTCTCTCTCCCTGCTGTTGAACCAAGCTGCGCAAGAAATGAGGTTCAACTATCACCTGAATTGTCAAGGGTCCAAACTCACCCACTTGTGCTTTGTTGATGACTTGTTGATCTTTATAGACGGCTCTCTGGATTCGGTTCAGGCTGTTTTGCAGGTGCTTCGTGAGTTTGAATTGAGGTCGGGACTTGCTGTAAGTGTACAAAAATCTTCGTTCTTTGCGTCTGGTCTTTCGCAAAGGGAGACTGATCTGATCCAGTTTACAACGGGCATGCCAATGGGCTCTCTCCCAGTGCGCTACCTAGGGGTCCCCTTGTGCACAAAGAAACT
>NW_013636420.1:0-345 GCF_000695525.1 Brassica oleracea var. oleracea
TGGTTAGTATACAATACTAAACTAATTGTTTTACATTCTCAAACCAAATCTGATTTCTTTCTGTGCAAAATATTAACAGGACCTTCATAAAGAGATACATTAAGATCGTTTGTTTTTTAAATATAGTAAAAATTGAAATCGTTTGTTAGGCGAGATCGAGATCGTTATAAACATTGCAGCTCGTTGAACTCGGCACATGTGAGTTCTTTTTCAAGTAGCATAGATTCTGTTACCCTTCAATCAAAACACGGAGCATATTAGACAATAGCAAGAAAATATTAGATGAAGAAAGTGCAGGGAATGTAACAAACTTTTAGAAACATAAGATACCAATTGGTTGGCTAA
>NW_013636421.1:0-345 GCF_000695525.1 Brassica oleracea var. oleracea
TCAGACACAAACTGTTGTTACCTTGCTGTTAGCATCAGGAGCGAACTTGTCAGCAATAACCACATCGGTTGGGAGCAAAAGAGAGACACCTTTGGATTTGGCCTTCTCCATGAGTGACCTGGCCAAGTCAAGCTTGTCCTCTTCCAAAAGGGAAGATCCGACCGCGTGTCCTTGCGCCTTGTAGAAAGTATAAATCATACCTCCACCGAGCAGGAGAATGTCAACGGTGGACAAGAGCGACTCAATGACACCAATCTTCGTTGAAACCTTTGAACCTCCAACAATGGCGGCAAAAGGCTTCTTGGGGTTTGCTACAGCTCCGACAAGGTAATCAAGCTCCTTCTG
>NW_013636422.1:0-345 GCF_000695525.1 Brassica oleracea var. oleracea
TTTCTGGATTCTGCTTTGAAACAAATAGAAAAGTCAGAATAACTGAAACAAATACTCAATCTCACCACAGAGTAAAAGCCATACACACATACCTTAATATGCGATAGTAAACTGTTGAACCAAACAAAGTATAAACTAAAGAAACGATCTGAGCTGCACTCTTGGCAAGTTACTCCCATCAAATCGAGACCCACCCAGCATTTATCTGGGTACATCAATATACCAAAATCAAAACTCGTTTTAACAACAAAGTCCACACCTTTCTCTTTTAAATCACTATTTAAGACAGTGTTTGTACCATGTCTGAAGAAACCAGAGCCAACAACCTCCCAACCCAATCATCAA
>NW_013636423.1:0-345 GCF_000695525.1 Brassica oleracea var. oleracea
AAGAGATACGGGGAGAGGGGATCTCCTTGGCGAAGGCCTCTAGAGGGAAAGACCCTTCCGTATGTAGCTCCATTGATCAGAAAGGTGTAGGAGACGGTTTTGACACACTCCATTACCCAGTTTATCCAGCCCTCCCGAAAACCTAATTTCCTCAGAACTTTCTCCAAGAACCCCCATTCGATGCGATCGTACGCTTTGCTCATGTCGGTTTTTATGACCATGGAGCATCTCTTCTTTGCTTCCGAGATCTTCAGGTAATGAAGTGTTTCGTGAGTAATTAGAACGTTGTCCGAGATTGCTCTTCCAGGGACGAAAGCTGTCTGATGTTGCGAGATCAAACTCGGG
>NW_013636424.1:0-345 GCF_000695525.1 Brassica oleracea var. oleracea
AAAAAAACATTCTAGTAGTTGCCAAGAAATTACGTAACAAGAAAGATCACGTAAACAAAGGAATTACGTAACAACCCATTTTGCAACAATGACGCAAAAGAAATTTGAGAAGTTACCTGCGGCTGTTCTGCACCTTCCTCATGTGATCTACGATCTATCCGACGTAGTAAAACATGAACTTTGACAGAGAAGAAACAAGAATTACACTAAAACTGTATTAGTAAAAAATTAGATGTATCTCTGGATAAGAAAGATATTCAGAGAGAAGAGGCGAAGTTAATTAATAAATTCTTAGCAATCTAATATTAAAGAAGTGGCAACCAAAAGTACAAAAGTACATAATTA
>NW_013636425.1:0-345 GCF_000695525.1 Brassica oleracea var. oleracea
GTACATAGCAAAAAAGTCACAAGAAGTTCCACATAACTGAGACCTTTCTTTCTTTACTTCAATCATGGACATGCAACATCTAAAAGAATTGAAGCAATGAGAGAAGCATTGGTGTCCAAGAAACAACGGAGCCATGAGGAGACAGATTTCCGAAGATTCAGGAAACAGTCTTGAAGTGGAAAATTCAGACAACCATGTCAAAGAAGGATCTCGTCTCTGTAATCTTCTGAAATGAAAACAAAAGCACTTACCCCTTTTGGGTGATGAAAGTACGAGCGAGAGTTATACATTCAGCACTAGCTCATGGAAATCTTGAGAAACACCAGAGAGAGAGAGAGAGAGAGA
>NW_013636426.1:0-345 GCF_000695525.1 Brassica oleracea var. oleracea
GTCCTGTAATCATTGTAGTCTGCTTTTGCATCTTCATAACTGGTACTCGGTTCTCTCCAGGAAACTTCAGTGTCCATTTTCTTGCAAATACATAGTTAATCCTACCAAGAAAGATTTTGTAATAGCAGTTTAAGTTAGTAACATGAACATACGTTCCTATCAGCATTAAAATGTCTGATGTTTTTAATGAACTGTGAGCATAAATTTTATACATGTTATTCATATTTTCAGTGAATCAAGAATACAGAAGAAAGCAATTTAATCTAAATATGCCATCACGGAGGAAAGGAAAGACGTTATTCTAGCCTTGCACTTATTCTATACTGTCCTATTTTATCCAACTTA
>NW_013636427.1:0-345 GCF_000695525.1 Brassica oleracea var. oleracea
TTAAAGTCTGCAGTCAAGTTGTGTTCGTAACTTGTGTTATAATCTGTCTCTTTAATATTCTTAATAGTTTATAATGATCTAAAATTTTCTTTGAAAAAGTTCGATTGTGTTGACTCACATATGTAGGTTGAATTCAACAATTTATGTCATAAATATTTAAAAGAGTGAGGAAGAAACTCAAAATGTTTTCGTTTATACACAAATATAATTTTTCTACTATTACAATGATACATCATTTTACATAGTAAATCCGCTAAAATTGAATATACGATAGACAAATTACATGTGAACATCAAGACTTTTGTTTTCTAAATATATCCAATTATAAAAATAAAAACAAATACC
>NW_013636428.1:0-345 GCF_000695525.1 Brassica oleracea var. oleracea
GGACAGATTTAGATTTCCATATACGTGTCACTCCACACAATTTCTCCCCAGACCACTGCACCTTCACCGTTTCCGCAGCCAGTGACAGTTTTAACACCGAGGTATTACAGTCTATACTCAACTAAAATTTTTCATGCGACTCATGTTTAAAATACCTCATCTGAACCTCTCTCCAGAGTTGCAACATCAATGAAACACCATTTGTTGAAGGGAAGTGTGGGGACGCATCCACTTCCGCTTCTGCCAGCAACACATCTACGGCTGATGTGAAAGGTGGACGCATACACCCCCATGAATGAGAGTTTTTAAGCAATGAAAACGTGAACCCAAACTCTGCTTGCGTTT
>NW_013636429.1:0-345 GCF_000695525.1 Brassica oleracea var. oleracea
AAAAAAAACACAATAGTGATATATGATCCCACCGCGCAAAGACATCACTGAACCGCTCCAAAGCTAAGTGTCACCTTCAGAGTCTCCCAAATTTTCCGAACCCTAACATACTACCCAAGGCCACACCAAAGCTAAGTGACACCTTCAGAGTCTCCCAGTTCTCCGAGTCCTAACATACTACCCAAGGCATTATTGGATTGAGACCAGGTGTATCAAATGACAGGTTTCCCGGGCGAGATGTGCTCAAATAATTCAAGACAACAGGACTTGGAAACCGAGAGAGTATTGGCCGTAGGAAATTACATCTTGCATAAATTTCTTGCAGACTGGGCGTATCTCTTTGCT
>NW_013636430.1:0-345 GCF_000695525.1 Brassica oleracea var. oleracea
GTAATTTCCTCGTAAAGTTACGAGGAACTCGCGAGGCCCGTGTTTTTCTTTACGAGGAATTAGTGAGGCCAGCATTCTGTTTTTTCGTAACTTCGTCGTTGATTTACGTGGAATTAGCGAGACACGCATTTTTAATTACGAGGAATTAGCGAGGCCCGCGTTTTCCTATTACGAGGCTTTTACGACGAATTCTGCTTACGTGGAATTAACGAGTCCCACGTTCTTTATTTTTAGGATTCGTCGTAAGCTCCTCGTTAGTTTACGAGGAAATAAAGAGCATTATGTTTAAATCCCTAAGATCTGAAACCCCAAACCCCATCTTCCTTATCTTCTACTTCATATATT
>NW_013636431.1:0-345 GCF_000695525.1 Brassica oleracea var. oleracea
GAATCTCTGGGAGATTTTGCTGGTAAAGTGGAGGTGGTGGCCTTTGATCCCGACAAATCTCAGGTCAGAGATTATGTAAGAGTTCTGGTACGGTTTGATGTCTCAAAACCTCTTAGGAGGGCGAAGAAAGTTACAACACCAGGAGGAGAAACGGTAAACATCTTATATGATTATGAAAGGCTTCAGAAAAGATGTTATACATGTCAGAGGATCACCCATGAGCAACCTCAGTGTCCTATCTTCAAAAACTTGAAGGCTTCCACGGAGATCCTGGAAGGCTCATCTGCGGAAAGTAAAAGAAATGAGGATTTTGCCCATCTGAAAAAATCTGACCCGCTCTTCGGG
>NW_013636432.1:0-345 GCF_000695525.1 Brassica oleracea var. oleracea
TAGTTGTTGTCGTCTTGAATGATTCAAAATCGGACTGAAGGTGGGTGACCTTTTTATCAACCATTCGAATCTCGTCGATGATGGCCTCGTCTATCCATTTGAAAAGGTGGTGCTCAGATTGCCTCTGGCATTTGTAAGTTGCAAGAACTCTTTAAGTGTTATTAATAGTATGGTAATTGACGGATAGAGAGAAAGTCGGAGGATACCTTGATGGCGATTTCGCATCTATAGAACCGGCGGTATAAGTTTTCTTTGGTCTGAGCAGCAAAGGTAGTCAGGTTCGACCCGCACCAACATTTAGAAGGAATGCCCCGTGTTGTGTGTGTTTGAGAACGAGATGACGAA
>NW_013636433.1:0-345 GCF_000695525.1 Brassica oleracea var. oleracea
TCATCTCCAGTTCAGGAAACCAAACCTTCAAAGCATCACGGAACTGCGTTGCCTCTCCTCTAACAGCAGAAGGACTTGCCCTCCGGGAAGCAGTTCGTACCTGCGCAGAACAGGGGTTACAGAAGGTGCATTTCGAATCGGATTCTGTACAACTGATAAAGGCGGTGAGGGATGATGTTCCCATCTCTGAAATCTATAGTGTGGTTGCTGATATTGTCTCCCATACCTCAGGCTTATCTTATGTATCTTTCTCTTGGATCGCTAGAGAGAAAAATGTTTTAGCTGACAGATTGGCAAAGGATGCCTTGAATGTAACTGGAACCTTGGTGGTTGGTGATGCTGTTA
>NW_013636434.1:0-345 GCF_000695525.1 Brassica oleracea var. oleracea
CAGAGCAGGGGCGTGATCCCAAACCTTCATTGCAAAGGGGCAAGTGAGAAAGACATGAAGGACAGTTTCATCATCTCCACATCGCTTACATGTACCATCGGTCTCCAAGCCTCTTTTCTTCAGAGAATCACCCACAGACAGAGCATTGCATTTGATTTTCCACAAAAAATGCCTGAACTTTGGGGAACACTTTACATTCCAAATGCATTGTTTCCAGCTGAAATCTTCAGGGGATCGGGGGGTGACGTGTAGTTTTGAGAGAGCGTACCCTGATTTAGTAGTGTACTCCCCTGACTTCTCGGGTAGCCAAGCTCTCTCATCTTGCATCCCCAGCGCACTAGGAAC
>NW_013636435.1:0-345 GCF_000695525.1 Brassica oleracea var. oleracea
TCACACCAATCTCACGGGATGCCTTCATCGACGACCACTCCAGTGATGCCTCTGCTGTTAGCTGAAGAAATTTGTGAAACCGGACCAGTTCCTCGCATATCATCGCCTGGGTCGTTGTGACCTTTATGTAAAGAGAACAACATTTAGATAACTTATCCATGTATGGCAGACCCAACCTATAAAGTGAAGTTGATGTATAAACCTGATTCTCAAAATTAGGAAGAGGTAGGGGCTGGTTGCGATCAAATATGTGTGAGATCGTGAAAGACTGATCTTTGGTAAGAAATTAAAATCTGTAAGCTTGAGCTGGAATGTGAAAGTCCTCCCCACAATATCAGCAGGGCA
>NW_013636436.1:0-345 GCF_000695525.1 Brassica oleracea var. oleracea
TTTTATATATATAAATAAAATGATCAAATATATAAAAGAAATTATCGGTAATGTATACAAATAAACTCACCATGCGCAAGGCGCAGGTTTTATCGTAGTTCAAAAGTAAAATACTGTAACATGATCGCCAAATCTGCATTTTAATAAATTCTGAAAAAATGCCGAGTTATGGCGATCAAGAATAGTGGAAGAAGAGGGATAGAGAATAATAGCAGGGGTGGACAAGATGATTGTAGTGTTCATGTTTTTCAATTCATGTTTCTTGTGCGATACTTTGCTTATTTCTTTCTGTTTTGAGTAAAGTTGCATCAAACACAAAGATTATAAGAACTTCTTTTCTTATTA
>NW_013636437.1:0-345 GCF_000695525.1 Brassica oleracea var. oleracea
TTAAATCTCTTCTTTAGCGAATCACTTCATCTAGACCTAGTTTCACCTTAATCAGGAGAAAGGGGGCGAAGATAGAGCGCATTACCCTAGACTGTCAATCCAACTCGCCGTGGAGAAACCAGTAGCGATTCGCCCCTCAGACCCAGCGTTAGTCACAAGAATCTCCAAGTAGTAAGCGATGCACTTGATCGGCGCCTGAATTCGGGGCTGAACCATGCCCTCCATGCTAGAAGAACTGCCACCGTATGTGTACTTGACAGTGAGATTGTCATCTGAGAGATCGGTGAAAGGATCTTCGAAGTTGCTCTTATCCATCGCCCTCGGATATCTTGCTTCCTCTTCCTC
>NW_013636438.1:0-345 GCF_000695525.1 Brassica oleracea var. oleracea
ACCATTCGGACCAGGTGTCCTTTTCTTACACCATTTGCGTTTTTCCTCTTCTTCAGCGATGGTATTTGCAACCTTTTCACTATATTTCTTTCTATACTTCAGCAACTTCTTCTTCCTCACCTCAATTCTAACCATTGTTTGTCTCCTCATGGTCTCAAGCATTTCCACTAAAGGCAGAGAACGAGCTTTCTTCAGACCGCTATTGTAAGACTCTGAGAAATTGTTGAGTCCATCTTCGCTAGTAGATGTGGTACTGAAGAATGCACGAGTACAAGTTTTAGGATCTCTCACCATCAAGTCATCATATATCTGAGAGTCGAATGCTTTAAGCTCTTTAAGTGCCGC
>NW_013636439.1:0-345 GCF_000695525.1 Brassica oleracea var. oleracea
GACACTGCTCTTTGAGCTCATCCAAATCAGAGAAGAGGTTGCATTCGAACTTCAAGCCAGCAAGGATCGAATCGAAATCCCCATCAACAGCGGCTAACTCCTCTCTACGAGCAGAGAGTTTGGCCTCTTCACCCGCCGGAGACGATCCCCCTTAGCCCACGACCAGCTGAATCCCGCTCAAGCTCCCGTCGACGCTCGCCAAGGCCACGTCCCTGTTTCGAACGACCATCAAAGAATCGAGAGAACCAGCAATCTTTGTCAAAGACGTCTCAAATTTGGCACGCAAAGCGGTTGCAGCAGCAGTAACCTCGCAACCCTTCGATCCTTCCTCGCTCTGAATGCGAC
>NW_013636440.1:0-345 GCF_000695525.1 Brassica oleracea var. oleracea
ACTCTTCCTCTGATCCACGAATGTCAATGATAGCTTTTTCTTTTGCCCGATAGCACTTCATGTAAGATGCTGTCACTCGGAGATCCTCCGGCACTAGCCTCTGCAACTCAGACGCCACTGGTCCTTTACCGGGTTGCCCAAACTTACTTTTGTAAACCGCTGCAATCACCTTAGATGTAGCTTTGCTCTTATACCCCTGCATTGACTCGATGGGGCAACGATGATCTAGTTGAGCTTTCCTTATCTCATAATACCCACATCCTCTAATCTCGTGAGCTGTAACCCTCCAATCACAGTGTTCATCGGGACACTCAACAACAAAGGAATCAACTTTGGTTCTTGTCT
>NW_013636441.1:0-345 GCF_000695525.1 Brassica oleracea var. oleracea
GCTCGATTTGTGAAAAGTCTTGGCCCCCAAACAAAAACAAAAAAAAAGAAAAAAAAAGAAGAAAAGAATAAAAAAAAAAGAAAGAAAAAGAAAGAAAAGGAGGCTAGCAAAGTTGTTTAGAGCTAAGATTTGTTTAGAAGTTAAGAAAATCCTTTATAGATTTCAAAGAAAAAGAGTTTTATGTGCAAAGTGTTCTTGGGATCTTTTGGTGAGAGATGAGAGTTGGGTTTGACATTATGAAGTGATTATGTAACTTGTATATTTGGGAAAAGGGTAGAAAAATGGAGATTGAGCATTTTATGCATGAGTTGGTCCATTTCTTAGATATATTATGTGCAATGTCAA
>NW_013636442.1:0-345 GCF_000695525.1 Brassica oleracea var. oleracea
ACAAAATAATCTACAGATTTTCTTTTTATGTATATACTAATATTTTTAAAAAATATATATATACCCCACTAATTTAGATGCCGTAATCTTTGGATTGGGTGGCTTCCCCTCAAGACCGGCCCTGATGGTAGTATACCAGACAGTCAAATTATATAAAAGGGAAATATTTTCTTCCTTTTTTTTTCGAGTCTCTTTTTTTTCCTAATGAATTTTTTAATAATTTTATACTTGTTTCGAGAAAGATAGTCATTTTCTTTTTGTATAGCATCGAAGAACTACTTCGAAATTAACAAGTAGGTTGTTGAGATAAGCATGAAATAGCTTAGAGTACAAGCTACCTAATCC
>NW_013636443.1:0-345 GCF_000695525.1 Brassica oleracea var. oleracea
TTCATTACGATCTAGTCGCAGAACGTTTTTCATAGGTTTTATGAAAGAATTCTCATGACACATTCGTTTCCGGAACGAATTGGTCGACCAGAGGTGGATCTAGCCACCATCGGGAGGAAAGCATCTCTTTGTACACGATGCTACATCTATTCTCGAGTTTTCTTCGTCACAAATGTTTTCGATGCTTTTCCGTGACTCACTTGGTACAACGGAAACTTAAAGAAATGCTTTGGTGATTGAAGATTTCTCGTAGAAATTTTTAAACCAAACAGGCTTTCTAAAACTGGAAAGGTCTTCGATACTTTGGCTAATCGTCGAGTTTCAGTTTGATATTGGTATATGTTT
>NW_013636444.1:0-162 GCF_000695525.1 Brassica oleracea var. oleracea
ATAAAATTAAAATTGAAATAGAAAACATATTTAAAATAAAAAAAAAATAAAATAGTTTTTATTAATAAAAAAATGTTTTATAAATACAAAATTAGTTTTAATAAATATGAAATCATCTTTTTATAAATACAAAATAGTTTTTATAAATACAAAAAATAATAA
>NW_013636444.1:198-345 GCF_000695525.1 Brassica oleracea var. oleracea
TTTATAAATATAAATATTTTTATAGATATGAAATCATCTTTTTATAAATACAAAATAGTTTTTATAAATACAAAATTAATTTCAAAATATGAAATCATTTTTTTATAAATCCAAAAAACGAATTTATATACAAAGAACGGTTTGTAT
>NW_013636445.1:0-345 GCF_000695525.1 Brassica oleracea var. oleracea
TTTTTTTTGTTTCTTATTCACCTATTTTTCTAAAAATTACAAACTAAAAGTCTTTAGTGAACACGAATGTGATAAAAGAAATCTCATGTGATTATTTATTCTTAAAAACAATTATACTAGTTCAAACTTCATTAAGATCAATAAAAGAAAGATCATAGAAAAAGTTTTTTACTTTATCTGCAAGCAAAACGAGGGTCTTCCTGTTGATTTTCGTTTAATTAATTACACACTCAAACGTGTCAGCTTTAGGCCATAGCATATGCATACATATTTTCCTCAAAAAATATACATACATATATACTCGTATATGGGTTTTATTGAATGATATTTGACCCGGATCATTAA
>NW_013636446.1:0-345 GCF_000695525.1 Brassica oleracea var. oleracea
ATGATTATAAAATCACCAAGACATCAGCTAGAATCCGTGTCTCCATAGATGGACTCAAACCCCTTGTCAAATCTGCCCTTGTAGAGTTTGATACAGGAGAGGAACTCCCCATCACACTAGACTACGAAGACCTTGGCTATCATTGCTCTGCTTGTAATAGCCTTTCGCATCTAGCTCGTACATGCCCCACTGCGAGGAGACAACTCAGCCTCTCCCCACCCCCTCAGGCTCTCCCATCAAGGAGCCAAAATAAAGATCTACCCTGGACGGCGAAGGCTTCACAACTCCCTAAGGACCAGCCTTTCAACCGAAGAATTGATAGGCATGGAAGGCCATTTGGGGACA
>NW_013636447.1:0-345 GCF_000695525.1 Brassica oleracea var. oleracea
ATTTAATTTATGGTATATATTTACATTCAAATTCAAGTTTTGGGTTATTTTTGCAAATTACCCTTTAAGCTATATATTAATCTTTGGTTATGTTTTCTCATCAATTATTTTTAATTTTAGTTTAATGACTAAAAATATAAAAATTCCATTGATTAACTATTTTTTATTTTGTCCACATGACTTTAATGAAATTAAAAAAAAAATTGGAAATATATTTTTCCTTTTGACTATGTATTAATGTTTGAGTGTGGGTTTTCATCAATTTTCAGTTTTTTTTTTAATTTTTGAGTTTAATGACCAAACAGAGAAAGTTTTCATTAAATTGATTATTTTATATTTTGTTGG
>NW_013636448.1:0-345 GCF_000695525.1 Brassica oleracea var. oleracea
TTCGGTCACCTTTGATATACCCGTCTTTGAGTTGAGCAATGCAAGCTCCATTATCTTCATATATGATGGCCGGGCCCGTTGGGTCGCATATGGACGCATAATGTGGTCCTATACCTTTTGTTCAAAGATGAACTTCGATCTTATAGCTTATCTTTATGATAGCTTATTCATTCATACCACAGCTTGGTTGGTTCATGCTGAGAATTTGACCAACCATAAGTATTACCAAAATTTTGCTAATTTGTGGTGATGGTCTATAACATTTTCTAAGATTTAATGAATAATCATTTAACCTATTTTAGGCTGGTTAGTATAAAACACAAGGAAATTAAAATTCCTCTATGG
>NW_013636449.1:0-345 GCF_000695525.1 Brassica oleracea var. oleracea
CGCTCGGGTAGATCACCATAAAAATCTCTATTCAGACCTCGCATTTCTATTTTAAGAGCTTTCAGTTTCTCCTGGAGTTTACCAAGTGCAGCTCGAGAGTGGAAAAGAGGTGGAGCCTCATGCCATATCCGTCCAACAACTTCAAGAAATCGAGGATGACTGGTGAGATTAGTGAAGAATTTAAATGGCTTTGCGTTACTCGGAGACATATCACGCAGCTGAATGTGCATACGTAGGTGATCAGAGACTCCTCCCGATTCAAACGTAGCAAACGATTGCGGGAAAGCATTTATCCAGCTGCTATTTGCCATGACCCGATCGAGCTTCTTACTAATTGGATTTTTG
>NW_013636450.1:0-345 GCF_000695525.1 Brassica oleracea var. oleracea
CTTTCCGTACATCAGAATCTTCTTCATGAGCTGGAGAGTTTGAGTTTCGCTCGTAATCTTCCATTTCTAGTTATTTTCACGAGGGAAAAGGAAAAAGAGAACCAGCGGGGTTAGCCTAGTGGTACTTGAGGGAGCTTCGGCCCCGATACGGTCCCGGGTTCGATTCCCACTGGCCACACGGATATGAGCTATGCTTTCGGCTCATTTGAATGTCCAGGAGATGGTCTATCCGTGGGCTGTACCTCCACCCGGGGTTAGGTCTGTGTTTTTAATAGACCCAGAATTAACCCTTTTAGTTAAAAAAAAAAGGAAAAAGAGAAAGAAAGAGATGAGACCGTGTGAAAG
>NW_013636451.1:0-345 GCF_000695525.1 Brassica oleracea var. oleracea
CAACTCTTTATATTGCTCTATTGATAATAACAGAGTCAAAGAGATTACTGTTCCATAGAATGTCATGCTGCCTTTCAAAGTAACCATTAACAATTGAAGCCGGTAAGACCCATCACTATCAAATGAAGAACCATCAACAATTGAAGCCGGTAAGACCCATCGCGGCCATCCGCAGTAGATTTTTCAATTAACTTTTCTAAACGTTCAATTGAACCAAAATTTTTGTCTTACCAAATCCATTGGAAGAAACATACAAATGAAAAATAAAAAACTTTACAAGATTTAAAATAAATTGACAATAAAAAAATCAAGTGACATGAAGTAAAGAAAATCAAAGAAAAAAAA
>NW_013636452.1:0-345 GCF_000695525.1 Brassica oleracea var. oleracea
CGTACAAGGCCCGAAACAAAATTATAAAGCCTGGCCGATATATTTTTTGCGAGGATACTGCTTCCACACACATAGCCATGACCAAGATAAAAGAACTCAACATTATGGTGTCCAAGTCCGGGGTACGACAGACACTGACTATTACGGCTTGATTGAGGAGATAATGATGGTTGAGTATTCTGGTTCTGTTGGGCTTAAAGCCATGGTTTTTAAATGTAAGTGGTTTGATACAATTGTGGGTCGGGGGATTCGAAAACATAAATCGGGAATCCTTGATGTGTCTCTGCGCTGGCAGTACGAGAAATATGATCCATTTATCTTATCTGGTAATTGTGATCAAGTTTG
>NW_013636453.1:0-345 GCF_000695525.1 Brassica oleracea var. oleracea
ACACTATATATGTATAATGTATTCAGGTAAATCCATTACTGTACAAGGATGACCAACCTCGGCTTTTCGTCTATACAAAAGTAAGACCGAGGCCACGTACGGCCAGCCCTTGTTAGTAAATTCTCGTTCATATATATGTGACGTGACAAATATGTATATCGATGAGACAGGCCGGTGGACAACAATGTTACAATCACCAATGTGACGTAGGAATGATAAGTGTTCGTGAAGATTATCCAATGGGCATGTCAATGCTGCCAGCTTCTGAACGTGGTGCTAAGACAAGTTATTTCAGCTCATTCGGCTTAATCAAGGTTGGCTTCATTCTTAGATTATGCTTCTGTG
>NW_013636454.1:0-345 GCF_000695525.1 Brassica oleracea var. oleracea
TTATAATTTTAAAAGTTAACATCGACAAATATTTAAATAAGTAACATCTGAAGGTATAGTATTACAACATTAAATTATGTATATTTAATTTATACTATTTATAAATCTAATGGATCATCTATTATTTAAATCTAATTATTAATAGCCTAATAAAAAATTCTGGTAGACCCAAAATTTAAATGATAAGATTAGAGATTAAATGTAACATGAATTTCTAAAAATAGGTCCATTAGGTCCATTTTTTAAAAAATCACACATGAATCAAGGTTGTGACCTCTGTTTTAATATATAAGGTATAATATATATATATATTATATTTTCATAATATAATATATTTTCATTTAT
>NW_013636455.1:0-345 GCF_000695525.1 Brassica oleracea var. oleracea
ACAGTACCCACTGTTGGTCTTTCTTAGACAGAAAGTGTGAAATGAGAGATCAGATCTTTTTTTTTTTGAACTTAGCTTTAATGAGAGATCAGATCTTCCTCTTCAAAAGCTTCTCTTTCTCTGTTTTTGCATGTTAGTCATGTAAGGTTCGAAATGAATAATGGAAGTTAGGAACTTAACATAAAAGAAAAAAGCAAATCTTGAAAAAGAATTTGTATTATTTAATCAAATAAAGAATGATAATTCTTCTATACACCAGCAATCTCACTCAAAAAATAGACGCAAAGATTCCTTATCTTATTATAGTGGAATCAGTTAAAAAAATATATAGCAACAATAAACACC
>NW_013636456.1:0-345 GCF_000695525.1 Brassica oleracea var. oleracea
ATGGAGAAGTTACTTTGATAGCTTCAATAGCATACTCATTCTGAAACAGACGGCATTCGGGAATTGACTTGATCTCTGTCTTACTCAGTCCTTTGGAAACAAAAGCGGAAAAATGATCAATACAAACCCAAAATTCGCGTTTGCTCAGCTTCACACCCTTGAGTAACAAACCAGTTAGGCTGAGATGAACACTTGGGCCATGAAGTGGGCTTACATATCTTAACTTAGATTGCCCATTCTGTAGAAGAAGCAACCTTTTTTTTTTTGTCAACGAAGAAGCAACCTTTCAGATGGATAAGTTAAAGAGTGAGTTCACAGTGGTTAGTCGATATTTGCAAAAAAAAA
>NW_013636457.1:0-345 GCF_000695525.1 Brassica oleracea var. oleracea
CATTTGCATCTTCACAACTCACGAGCCATACCGTCAATTTTGTTAAACCATATGGTCATAACCACAACAACGACTCCAATTGTATAAGTAGCTTTAATTTTTCAAAAGACAAGAGACGTCCAAACACCACTAATTTCCTGGGACCTGAGTCCCCCAAATTGTCTTCTGGCGACTATTTGATACAAAAGAAAACAGCAAATAAATCCAAGAAATATCATGGTTCTTCCAAATTTATTTAAATATTGGCTATATAAAGCCAAAGAATTTACCTTTTCAGATTTTAACAATATTTTGTTTTTGACGAACATTAAATAATATTTCATCTTGGTATTATTCACTGAAAAC
>NW_013636458.1:0-345 GCF_000695525.1 Brassica oleracea var. oleracea
TGGTTAACTGAGAGAGAATGAGACCGAGCCTAATGCTTCTCTGCACTTTTATATTGAGAATGAGAGAAAGATAACCAATCAGATCCCGCCAACTCCTCGTGTTCTTTAAAGGACAAATCAACCTAAAGGAAAGCTGACCGCTGGATTCAGAAAGAACACAGTCTTGTTCGTTGATCCTCTACGTCTTTCAACTTTTTTTGTGTGTTTTAAAAGTCAAAATAAGAGAATAGGTGCAACATGAGTTGGTGTGTAAAGCAAAAGTCAGGGGTTGGTGAAGAACAGAACATAATTTGCTTTAGATTTAAGAAATATATTATCATTTAAGTCACTAATCCACCAACTCTT
>NW_013636459.1:0-345 GCF_000695525.1 Brassica oleracea var. oleracea
AAGCCTATAATTTTTAGTGTTGGTTTAAAGTTTTCAACCACATTCTACATTTTTATTAATGTATTATAAACTATCTTACATGGTAAATGAGCCTCGTTCTATTTTTTATCGATTAATTTGGTAAAATTTCATATGCTCCCTAAATTAGTGGACACACCACAATAAAATCTTTATTCTAGAGAAACGGAGACAACAAAGATTTCATACCTCTCTGACCATCATCATATGTTATTTGATAATACAACTATGCATTAAAAAATATTATCATATTTTTTAAAAAAATTTTAAAATCTATGCATTAACCCCTACAAAATATTCAGTTTTTCGATAAATGGTTAATATACT
>NW_013636460.1:0-345 GCF_000695525.1 Brassica oleracea var. oleracea
ATAATTTATTTTATTTTTAATTTTGAAATGTTATTTTTTATATTTTTATTGAATTTTTCAAAAAAATTCAATTTTTTCAAATTTTATAAAACACATTATTGATTACAAATTTTATAAAAACAACATATATTTTTTATTTTTTTGCTTTATAATAAAAATTAATTAATATGAATTTAAAATAATAATAGATTATTGATTACGAAATTATTTAATGTTTTATTTAATTAAAGTTTTTAAAAGATTAAAAGTTTTCTTAGATTCTTTCTTAACAGATTTTGTTATAACTAAAACTAAAATTTAAATCTATAGCTAGACGTGTCGTTCAATACCAGCCCCCTCCCCCCC
>NW_013636461.1:0-345 GCF_000695525.1 Brassica oleracea var. oleracea
GCGATTCTTCCTGGTTTGATTCGAATGACAAAAAAGTTGTCATATTCTCAAACAGGAAAAATGGGATCTGTCATGTCCCCGATCCTGGATAGGATCGTCCGGACGGACTGCGGTGCGAGGAAACGCACCAGTCAGGTCATATGACCTAAAGACAAGCGAGCTGGTAGCTGGACAAGATCCAGGTGAAGCTCGATGAAGTGAGTGATCAGAATGGATCATGAGAAAACTAAGTCTAGGTCTGGAAATTGACCAAGGGACTTAGAAACACTCTTCCACGACAAGACCCTGAAAACATAACGGTTAGTTTATCTAGTTATTTGGGAATAATGGACGGATTGGATGATG
>NW_013636462.1:0-345 GCF_000695525.1 Brassica oleracea var. oleracea
TTTGCATAATGAACATAGTTACCATCAGGAAGAGCAAATGGTAGATTATGATAGAGTTCATGAAATGATAGCTGATGCATTCGTAGCTCATGATGAAGACGAAGAACCTAATATAGATGCAAAAAAGTTTTACGAAATGTTAAATGCGGCGAATTAGCCACTTTACAGTGGTTGTATAGAAGGTCTCTCTAAATTGTCGTCGGCTGCTAGAAAGATGAATATTAAAACTGATCGCAATCTACCTGAAAGGTGCATGAATGAATGGGCATACTTGTTTAAAGTGTATTTGCTGGAAGAAAATGTGTCTGCTGATTCGTATTATGAGATTCAGAAACTGGTTTATAG
>NW_013636463.1:0-345 GCF_000695525.1 Brassica oleracea var. oleracea
ATCATTTAAACGCTTGGGACATGTATTCACCAGTATTATCTAGACATGTAGTCTTTATTTATGAAAAACGGGATCGTAGCCGTTTTACTGGTGATGGCCTAATGAGTTTCCCTTGTGTACATGCTACACACATGAGATTCTTTGGGATAACTCTTCTTATCTTTTAATGTGTGCCTTTTGAATATCAATTTTCGCATCATGTTTGGACCAAGATGGCCAATCCGGTCGTGTTATAAAGTGTATATTTTCGCAGGCTTTTAGCCTCCCTATGCATAGTCTAGGTCAGTAGAGAATGCAAGTATAGTCTTTAAGACTTATTATGGCCTTGGGCGATTTTATACATAT
>NW_013636464.1:0-345 GCF_000695525.1 Brassica oleracea var. oleracea
AATTCCCTACACCCTGGGGCATAAAAGCGTTCAGAGGAGATCAGGAGAAGTCCTGCTCCTGCTACCAGACTACTTTGAAGGCAAAGACCAAGGTCTTATAGCAATTACAGAGTAAGCCTCCGGCTCATCACACCGAGGAACCGGAGGTAGAGGAAATGGACGACGTGCCATTAACCGAAGGAGATCAGACCCGATATCTCAAGATCGGCCCCAAGCTGAGCAAAGGATTGAGGAGGAGATTAATAGACTTCCTCAAGTCTAACTCCCACTGCTTCGCTTGGTCCCACAAAGATATGCATGGGATCGACCCAGAGATCATCATGCACAAGCTGCAGGTGGATCCCC
>NW_013636465.1:0-345 GCF_000695525.1 Brassica oleracea var. oleracea
ATATATATCTATTTTATTAAAACATGATAAATTTAATTTTGAAAATATAGATTTGTTGATATATATAAACATAACAATTGGTACTCTAATATTGAAATAAATACATAAAAATGGTTACTATAGTCAAAAATATAAATTGACAAATATGTTATATAATATATTTTTGGTTGGTTTTGTATTCTACCACAATATTGAGAAATCAACAAATTACACACAATAAAAATAGTCCATTTATCACAATTACAAATCGAACAAATACCCAATGTATGTCTGTAGAAACATTATTTTTTTGTATTGTAAAAAAAAATTATATGTCTTTTTTATTAAATTACACCCGTGCATGTA
>NW_013636466.1:0-345 GCF_000695525.1 Brassica oleracea var. oleracea
AAAACAGGTGATCGATCAAGAATATTAAGATTGTTCATAGTACCTGGTGCTCCAAAAAACGCGTGTCATATCCATAGGTCGTAATCAGCCACCGCCTCCAACACAATTGTTGGTTTTCCGGTTCCTCGTGAATACATTCCTTTCCAAGCGGCTGGACAATTCTTCCACTCCCAATGCATACAGTCGATGCTTCCAACCATTCCTGGAAATCCACGTTGTTCTCCAATATATAGTAGTTTTTGCAGATCCTCCGGTGTAGGACATCTAAGGTATTCATCGCCAAACAAATGGATGATTCCGTTGGTAAAATGGTGCAAACATTTTCTAGCTGTGGTTTCACCTAGT
>NW_013636467.1:0-345 GCF_000695525.1 Brassica oleracea var. oleracea
GCGCCTAGGAAGCCCAAGTGTTTCAGGCAACAGGAACAAAGCTAAGGATACAGCTGCAGCAACGTTAAGCAAACATGCTGGGAAGCGAAAGGTGTCAAAAACCACGAGCAATAAACGGGTAGCTAGAAGCCCAATGCAAGTACTAAGCCTCTCAAAAAGTATTGCAGCACGATCCAAGAATCCCCCCCGTAGGAGACTATGCCCAGCTCGCTATGCAAATGAATTTGCGGGGCCAGGTTCAAGCCGCAAGAGAGAGGATTTGAGTAATCCCATTACGGTGAATATACCGTCGACTAACAAGGAAGGGGCGGATTTTCGGTCCCATCTCCCTCCTCTTCCTTAGTA
>NW_013636468.1:0-345 GCF_000695525.1 Brassica oleracea var. oleracea
CTCAATGGCCGAAGTAACAGAAATGGCCCTATCCAACGAGTAGGAACAACCACAACAACAAAGCCGGACTACGAGATGGCGTGATCCTCGAAAGAGGTACGTAGGCAGCTTGTCCTATTGACAAGTTCCGGAATATCCACACATGTACTCGATATTTTCGAAAATTTTCCAATAAAACTCATTTTATTTTGTTTTCCCGATTTACTTGCAATAAGCCACAACAATCGGAGATTAACTAGAGAAACACCCAAAACAAAGGTCTCCAAATACACATACCTTTCAAGCAGTCCTTGGATGAGAACTAACTTAAACAACATCACTGCGTTTCAATGGTCAAGCAAGACT
>NW_013636469.1:0-345 GCF_000695525.1 Brassica oleracea var. oleracea
GGCAAACACAAGAAACTGGGTAAACACGAGAGTGTTATACAATGCCCTGGCTGTGGAACATCCTTCCCAAGCTGTGTGCTCCTTAGCTGAGAGTGAGTTCCCTAAGGGGAAGAGAGCTGTGTCATGCAAGTGGATCTTCACCATCAAGTACTTACCTAATAGGAAGATTGATAGGCGTAAGACAAGGCTGGTAGCAAGAGGTTTCACACAAACCTATGGAGAGGATTACATTGATACTTTTGCACCTGTTGCAGAGCTTCATACCATTAGGATTGTACTATCAGTTGCAACCAACCTGGGGTGGGATCTTTGGCAAATGGATGTGAAGAATGCTTTCCTCCAAGG
>NW_013636470.1:0-167 GCF_000695525.1 Brassica oleracea var. oleracea
CATAAAAATAACAAACAAATATAATAGTTAATTTAAAAATGCAATATGTACTATATGTAATTTTATGCAATAAATCATTGAGAATGTCCACATATTATTTTTAAGCACCAAAATATGTCAAATTACCATTTTAATTATTATTTTAAAAATTTCAAGATTTTCAAAAA
>NW_013636471.1:0-345 GCF_000695525.1 Brassica oleracea var. oleracea
TCCGCTTTCTCCCGCTGTACATGCGTCTCAATGAGACATCCAAAAAAGGGGTTATATTTCCAAATCCATTTTTTGAAACCACGCCGCTTTACAGAGTCATTAATCTCTCTTATATTCCAGCAAAAAAGATCCATTAAGAGGGTAAAATTTAGAGGATTAAAGGGCCTCTAGCCCGAGCCTTTGTGTTAAAACGCTTCTGATATCTCTTAGGGAAAACCTCAATGAACTGGTCTTCATCAGCCGGGTCGTCTGCTTCACTAGACAAAGTTGTATCCGAAAGTGATCCAGAACTAGACTGCTCCTTTAGATGGCTCTCCGTTGATAAATCTACAGAAAGGCTTCCCT
>NW_013636472.1:0-345 GCF_000695525.1 Brassica oleracea var. oleracea
AATTATATTTTTAAAATTTTAAAATTATAGAATTATAGAATTTTTTTTATTTTAAAATTCATAATATAAATTAAAATATAAAAGATATCTTTTAGTATTTCTATCATTTCAATTTAAAAATTTTATTTTTATTTTTGTATTTCTATTGTTTTTGAAAAAAGAAAAAAAAATTTACCCTCCTACAACCACTCGCAACCGCAAACGCTAACGAAAACCAGCTTTTGAATTTAAGAGGTTAAGAGTGGTTTGAATCGGTGTAGAGTGATTTGAGTAATTGTTGCAAAACGCCAACAACCGCCAGTAACCGCAAAAGCTGTGTTTGCTGGTGGTAACGGGAAACCAATC
>NW_013636473.1:0-345 GCF_000695525.1 Brassica oleracea var. oleracea
TAACTTATGAGGTCAAAACTCTCATTCACAGCTTGGGCCACACGAAACTTACATGCACCTGAGTTAATACGCATCAGGCCATTTAGTGAGCATAGATATCCCCTATCACAATTATTAACGGGTCAAGAGCCAGACATACCCCATCATAAGACATTTGGATGTGTCGTCTATGTACTAATTGCTCCACCACAGAGAACTAAGATGGGACCTCAAAAGGAGGATGGAGATATATGTTGGATATGATTCTCCCACAATATTAAAGTACCTTGAGCAAACTATGGGTGATTATATTTCAAGTCAGGTAAACGGATTATTTTAAGACCAGGAGGAGAAAAATAATAAAGC
>NW_013636474.1:0-345 GCF_000695525.1 Brassica oleracea var. oleracea
ATTACGTTGAACCTTTTTATAAAAATTAACGTCGTATCTAAGGAGAATATAAAAGTCAAGTTTAAAGGATAAAGACCAATATCGAAAGTGGCGAACATACACGAGAAGAGGAAGGGGAAATAAGCAAGCAAAACTGAGAAGAGACAAAACAGCGTCTTCGAGAGAACTAAGGTATTTCCGACTTGAGATTTTTGAAATCAGACTTGGAATTTTCAAATTACTAACATAGGAAATTACTAAGAAATAAAACCGCCTTTGAGACTGCCATAGAACTTTAGGAAACGTAAAACCTAGGTGTATAGTCTAGCGAACTAAGTCTTAGGCGATTTTTCTTGTCTCGATATA
>NW_013636475.1:0-345 GCF_000695525.1 Brassica oleracea var. oleracea
GAATTATAGGGGAAATCGGAGGGGATGAGAGTTCTGAGGTTTTGATCAAAAAAGTTCGGGTTTTGCCTTATAATTCTGTTTCCCGCACACACATCGATCGATGTGTTTTTGAACAAATACGGATCGATCGATCACATTGTTACGCTTTGGTCCATCTTAGTGATCGATCGATGCGTTTTTAGACATATATCCATCGATCGATCCGTTTATAAAAAAACTTACAAGATTTTCCGAGGACATTCCGAGGAACAATTGAGATTCACGATCGATCTATGGGATAATCTAATCGATCGATCATATTGTTACGTTTTGGTCCATCTTAGTGATCGATCGATGCGTTTTTGG
>NW_013636476.1:0-345 GCF_000695525.1 Brassica oleracea var. oleracea
TTGGTCAGTTGTTGGTTTTGTGGAGAAGATCGCTACTACCCGAAGAATGGAAAAAGTAAAAACAAACCGAAACAGAGAATGTTTTACCTCCCAATAGCAGATCGTCTGAAACGTCTATACCAACTTGAGGCGACAGCTTCCAATATGCGGTGGCATAAGGAACATGTAACTCCGGAAGGAGAAATACATCATCCATCTGATGCCATAGCGTGGAAACACTTCAGTGAGTTATATCCTGGATTTGCTGCTGAAAGCCGGAACATTTATCTATGCTACGGATGAGTTTAATCCGATTGGCATGAATGGCGAAGCACATTCCCTTTGGCCAGTTATTGTAACTCCATA
>NW_013636477.1:0-345 GCF_000695525.1 Brassica oleracea var. oleracea
TAGAAAGGTTATTAAAGAGTGAGATGTTTGGACTCATCTATATTTGAATGGATTTACACGTGATATCTTGCATAATTACATTGTTTTTATTATCTTTTCTTGTGCATATTGGTCTTTCGGAATAGCATTGACGCATGTTTAGTTTGCATTTCCATGCATTAGTCATTATCAGGTGCTGGAGTGAGTTTCATGATGAACTATGTGTTCCAAGGAGTGTTTTGATGCCAAAAGAATGAAAATGAGTCGTTGAAGGCTCCTAGCGGCCACACGTAGCGGGCATGGCAAGTCGCTACAGCGTAAGCGCCTTCTGCAGCGGCCAGCCGTAGCGACCTCACGAGGTCGCTA
>NW_013636478.1:0-344 GCF_000695525.1 Brassica oleracea var. oleracea
AACCTTGGATGGGCATATGAGCCGTTCCAGGTACCTGAGGATGTTAAGAGGTAAGTGGAAATTAACTTACACTTCTGTTTTATGTTTGTGTTATGATGACCTGCTTTGGTAAATTACTTTGCTTAAATTCTCTAGCCATTGGAGCCGTCACACCCCTGAGGGTGCCGCTCTTGAAGCTGATTGGAATGCCAAGTTTGCAGCTTATGAGAAGAAGTATCCAGAGGAAGCAGAAGAGTTGAAGTCTATCATCTCAGGTGACTTGCCTGCCGGTTGGGAGAAGGCACTTCCTGTAAGTAATAACTTACTCATAATCTATAGCTTCTTAATTGGTGTTATGTAAATGA
>NW_013636479.1:0-344 GCF_000695525.1 Brassica oleracea var. oleracea
AACTCAGCACCACTCTAAATGGGCATGGCTTCAGGAAGTCTGAATTGGATCACACTCTCTTCACACTTACTACTTCATTAGGTATCATCTGTTTACTTGTGTATGTTGCTGATATCATCATAACAGGTAGTGATAAGATTGGAATAAGAGAAACAAAAGAGTTTCTCAAATCTGTCTTTGAAATTAAAGATTTGGGAGAAATGAAATACTTCCTTGGGATTGACATATGTAGATCGAAGGAAGGTTTATTCATGTCTCAGAGAAAGTATGCACTTGATCTTTTGAAAGATGCAGGTTTGCTAGGAGGGAAGACAGCCAAAATGCCCATGGAGGATGGGTATAAG
>NW_013636480.1:0-344 GCF_000695525.1 Brassica oleracea var. oleracea
ACTTAAGTAATGAATTTTAGATCTAAATAATGTTTAAGTTTGGGTATAAAACCGATGAGAGTTTTCAGAAATCATGAATCATACGTTATATGTATGTATTTTATTTCGATCTCTGAAATAAGGATTAATCAATGCATAAATTTTGCTATACATCAATCATATAGAAATTAAATTAAGTAATTTGTGCATGATTTTTATAAAATAATATTTTCATAGAAAGAGCAAAATTAGAGTTAAAGATATCATCACAATGACTTTACTCTAAAATGATTTGAGAAATGAAAATTAATGTTCAAGTAAGTATTTGATATTTTGAGTAATAAGTAGTTACCCACAGGTAGACT
>NW_013636481.1:0-344 GCF_000695525.1 Brassica oleracea var. oleracea
TAAGGTAAGATCTCCCTCTTTCATTTTGACTTCACATCCAGCCTCTGTTGCTTGGCCAAGACTCAAAATGTTGCTCTTGAGATCAGGAATGTAGTAGACGTTAGCTAGTAATTTCTTTGACCCGTCCTGAGTGATGAAGAGTACAGAGCCTTTGCCTTTGATGTCAATCCTCGAGTCATCCCCGAAGCGCACCTTCCCTGTTATCGACTCATCAATGGCTTTAAAATACTTCTTTCTTCCTGTCATGTGGTTGCTTGCCCCATTATCCAAATACCACACTCTTTCATTCTCTGAGCTCACTTCAAGTTCCTTTGGTTTCACATTCCTTTCATTTAAGAACACAA
>NW_013636482.1:0-344 GCF_000695525.1 Brassica oleracea var. oleracea
TTTGTTTGTTTAGTATATCTGTTTTTGATGATCTTCTTGAAGTGGTCAGAGGGGAGATTTGGTTACTCGGTACGTGAGGCCAACATTTCGTGGGGGAAAACTAAATGGAGCACATTGGTTCTGCAACTAGATCATAGCACATGGGTTCTTGAGTACAGTCTAAGCTTTAGATAACTCAACTTCATCAAAGGTTCTTCAATTGACACGTCAGACACGGTTGTTTTCGGCTTACAAATAATTATCAGTCCAATAATTATCAATCCAGCCACGTCTGTTTGTTTCCAGTGAACTAATGACCCATTATGTAATTTGGTTGCAGGTCCAGACAAGAAGCTCTAAGCAAC
>NW_013636483.1:0-344 GCF_000695525.1 Brassica oleracea var. oleracea
ACTAATTCTGCTGCCATTGTGGATGATGTTACGAGTGATTGCTTAGCACTACGCCAAGAGATCGCTCCACCGGCTAACAGAAAAACATAACCTAATGTAGACTTTCTACTGTCTTGGCATCCCGCAAAATCAGAGTCAGAATACCCAATGATCTCCATATTATCCGATCTCTGGTACGTGAGCATACGGTCTTTTGTTCTCTGCAAGTACCTCATGACCCTTTTGGTTGCTTTCCAATGGTCCATGCCCGGATTACTTAAGTATCTGCCCAACACTCCAACTATGTACGCTATATCTGGACGCGTACAAACTTGAGCATACATAAGACTCCCTACTGCTGATGC
>NW_013636484.1:0-344 GCF_000695525.1 Brassica oleracea var. oleracea
TTTTTTTTTGCTAATAAAAATATAAATAGCGAAAGTTAACATTATTTTCAAAAATGAGAGTAAATTAAACACTTTTTTAAATGCTCATTTAATTTTAAAATGTTTTTATGTTGCTCACTAACTTTCTAACCTGCCCATACTACAACGATATTTATAATTATACATTAGAAACGAGATAGACATTATAAAACCACTAGAAAAGAAAACATGAAGAACACAAGTTAAATCATAAGGAAACAAACAAAACCGAACACATTACAATATCAACACATCTATAATAAGCTTACACCTGATACATTATTTGTCATTATAACTACTGTGTAAACGACAATGGTCAAACACAT
>NW_013636485.1:0-344 GCF_000695525.1 Brassica oleracea var. oleracea
TGTTTGTAGCATCTTTGAATGTTATATTATAATTTGATTATAATTGTTACTGTTTATAACCTACGTATGAGTTTGAAGTGAACATATTAAATTAACTGAAGAGAACGTGTTTTCTTTTTGATTCATGAGTTTATGCTTATGTTTTGTTTAGAACAGAACAGGTGTATTGGAGATGTTGATCGATTTCCATATTGAAAGATATGCGAATATTAGATTTGCATGTTTTGGAAAGATCAACATCATATGTTAAATCGTATATTGATACAATTTGCATGCGTAAACTAATATACCGGTTAAACCAGTCTTGGTTCAATCGGTTAGTATATTGATATAGTTCAATGGTT
>NW_013636486.1:0-344 GCF_000695525.1 Brassica oleracea var. oleracea
GGGACGCGGAAGATGGCTCAGAAGAACGCTCTGGTTAGGAAGTTGCCTAGTGTGGAGACGCTTGGCTGCACAACTGTGATATGCTCTGATAAAACTGGGACTTTGACGACTAATCAGATGGCTGTTTCGAAGCTTGTTGCTATGGGTTCTAGAGTTGGGACTCTTCGGTCTTTTAATGTTGAGGGGACTTCTTTTGATCCTCGAGATGGGAAGATTGAAGATTGGCCTGTGGGTAGGATGGATACAAATCTTCAGATGATTGCCAAAATTGCTGCTATTTGTAATGATGCGAATGTTGAGCAATCTGAGAATCAGTTTGTTGCTAGGGGCATGCCTACTGAGGC
>NW_013636487.1:0-344 GCF_000695525.1 Brassica oleracea var. oleracea
TTTTTTTAATTTGACAAATACACCTCAAATTTTATTTTTAAAAACTAACTATTTTATATTTGATAAGACATATTTTCCTAGTTTAAATTTGAAATTATCATTAATAAATAAAACTCAAATTCAAAAATATTGTTATTGCTATTATTTAAAAATAAACATATAATCTAATATTAACTAAAGCCAGCTGAAAATTATAAAGGATTTACATTCTTAATAATGAATTAGTTATTATATTTTAATAAATAGGTTTCAAATTATATTTGTTACAAAAAATAAACATATAATGTAATATTAACATATTATCAAAATTAGAAAGAAAAACTAAAGTCAGCTGACAATAGACA
>NW_013636488.1:0-344 GCF_000695525.1 Brassica oleracea var. oleracea
CAGACTGAGCAATGATAGTATCGGTCTTTAACATGTCTCTGACAATATTTGCATTTGACATGATTTCCATCTGATATGAAATCAGAGGTTTCTGAAGTGTAGGAAATAATATCCCAATCAACAGGGATATTAGAGCTATGAAAAGAAGGATCTGAGGAGGTGAGGGTGAAAAGGATGGCTTACTTTGGGAGGAAGTGAGTGACAACCTCTGTGGAATTCCAAATCACAAGTAGAGCAATAGTAATAATACCTATTTCTCTTCAGATGATGGTCTTTGCAGGCAAAACAGATGGAGATTGGTGGATCAGATCGTCGGCAAAGTGTGTGATGGTTAGCTGGATCAG
>NW_013636489.1:0-344 GCF_000695525.1 Brassica oleracea var. oleracea
TGCATTCAGACATTGAGGCCTGATGGAGAATGTCTTTGATGTAGGCTTGTTGATGCATGAAGGTACCTGCAGCGTGTGACACCATTTCAATGCTAGATAAACTAGTTATAACTAATGTCTTTGATGTAGGCTTCTTGTTGACCCATGTTTGTTGGATCGACCCAACTTGTTTTTAAAGGCCTATAAATACTCTTTTATGCCAAAACCCCTGATCATCTTGTTTTCTCTTTGAACACATTGCTATTTTGGTGAAAGATTCAATCTTTAGTTTCTTTTCATTTTATTTCTTTGTGTTTGTTGGATTAAACTTGCTTTCTAACATGATAAGCCTTGAATCATCCATG
>NW_013636490.1:0-344 GCF_000695525.1 Brassica oleracea var. oleracea
CGTTACAACAAGGTAAGAGCCTTCACTACGAGAGATGTTGGCGAGATTCCTAGTTCTAGCACCTAAGACTACATAAAACATAATTGAGTCGCAGCTCGAATAACCAAAAACGAAAAGTTGCCTAAATTGCTCTAAGTATTGCTATGAGTAATAATTCTTGTGTCCTCTTGCCCCTTAAACTTCGATCCTCTTATATACTATTTCTAAGGAGGTTTACCTTTTCCCTTTCTGCCCTTGGTCGAGTTTATCGATTCGTGGAAATATTCCATTTTTCTTCGATCTCTGTGTTTATCTTCAGAAACTTGACATTTATCCTCCGAACTTGACATTTATCTTCTTCTGGG
>NW_013636491.1:0-344 GCF_000695525.1 Brassica oleracea var. oleracea
GGAAGAAAAAGAAATTGAGCGGGGGTTCTGGGTCGTCGACCCCTTATCGTCTACGGTTCTCTGCTCCGGCGTCCGGTACTCCGGAGTCGGAGGCGCTCTCTCTACCTCTAATCTCCGTCTTCTCCTTGCGCTTGGTCTCTGCTCCTCCGCTCCTGTCCGATATGCTCGGTGGTCTCTGGTTTCGCGGCGCCCCTTCAGCTACGGTGGCCTGCTCATGAGGGTCTACCGCATGCGGTGGTCGTTTGTCTCTGGAGCCCTGGCGAGGGCAGCGAGTGAGGCTCAGTTCAATTCGTCGGTTTTTACGGTTCGTGAACCGTCCAGATCTCGTTTTCCATTTTGTAGAT
>NW_013636492.1:0-344 GCF_000695525.1 Brassica oleracea var. oleracea
GAAATAAATTAGTTTTAAAAATAATATTTCATCATCTATAAATAATCAGTTACTAGTTACTAGTTCAATATCAGTTGTTCAAAACATTTTCTAGACAACAAAAATAATACTCTTGTGTTATATAGTGTGGCAGTTAGAAAAAACAAAATGTTGTAGTTTTATGTTGTGATGTATTGGTGTTGTATTTGCCTCATTTCTTCTTTCAACGTAAGGTTAGATTATCTTTTATTTTTATTTTATTAAATTTTATATAATTATATATCTTATTTTTGTTCAAATAAAATATATATTATTAATTGAATATACAGTATAGTTAATTGGAAAAACTCTTGTGATGTAGGTTG
>NW_013636493.1:0-344 GCF_000695525.1 Brassica oleracea var. oleracea
TTTTTTCCAGGGGAAGGGATCAATGTTGTGGGGGTAAGAAGTGATTCTGGAGAGGGCGTAGCCTGACTTCGAAGTGTAAGAACCTGATTTTTCAAACAGCCATACCAACTCGTCCTCCTTGTTCAGGGAACTAGGGATGAGTTGTAGGATGAGATCCTCATAGAGAGGCAAGTGTTGGCGGATAGCTTGAATGTTCCATTCTTTTGAGTGTGGGAGAATGAGTTCATGGACTCGCATGTTCCGGTTGTGGAGGGTTGGAGGCCCCATTGGAATAGACGGAGAGAGGTTTGACAGCCACGGGTCCTCCCACACTTTCACAGACGCTCCATTGCCTACTGTCCATC
>NW_013636494.1:0-344 GCF_000695525.1 Brassica oleracea var. oleracea
GGCATGCAACATGGATCAAAGCAAAATCATTTCAGGACACAGAGCAACCATTATCTCTACTCCAGTGGGAGTTGATAGTCTTAGCAAGTTTCATTTTCGAGATTCACAAAAGTAAAAGCCATATCGAAATAGCTATACAGGGTTAATAGGACGAAAGAGACAAAAGAATCACATTGGTTGTGAAGTGATTTGTGATGGCCAGAGGTGTACTCACAAAACTGGGTGACAGTAGGAGGATGGATCAAAGACGTAGGAGACTGGTCTGGAGAATAGCATAGGCTTCTGGATGTTGACCGTGTCTGAGAATTCTGTAAGAATATTTTATATTCTGTGTGACCTATGTG
>NW_013636495.1:0-344 GCF_000695525.1 Brassica oleracea var. oleracea
CTTGAGTGAATGTGTTTGCTTCTACCATGAAACACCGGATTTTTGGTAAGGGCTATAGCGGATTGATTGTCAATTCTGATCACTGCCTTCTCGACTGCTTGATCCATGACTTCACTCAGTAGCTCCTGTAACCATATGGCCTGTTTGGCTGCCTCCGTACCGGCCATGAATTCAGCTTCGCAGCTTGACAGTGCCACCGTTTCTTGTTTGACAGAACACCACGTGATCAGGCTTTCTCCAAGATAAAATATGTGACCGGCAGTGCTTCTTCCATCGTCCGGATCGATGTTGTGACTACTATCACTATAGCCTATGATCTTGGGAATCTTTGGTGATGATCTTGT
>NW_013636496.1:0-344 GCF_000695525.1 Brassica oleracea var. oleracea
AACTGCCACTATTTATAGAAGAAGAGAAATATAGATGCCAAAAAAGATAGAAATATTCAGTGTTTAGTGTTTGTATCCACCACATACGTGTCATTTCGTGTATGGATAGAATCAAATAAATTTTCTTGGAAGAAGTTATCTACCACACAGAGCATTAATCATTTCAACCAAAAAGATCATCAAATTCGTAGTGTTTTCATTTATTTTATCAAAATCCTTAAATTATTATAGTGAGAATCTGATAAATATTTTCTTAAACTAAAATATTGTCTTTTAAACTTGTTAAATTTATTTGCCTCTATAATACATCATTTGATGCAGTTAAGCATCTAAATAAAAATAAG
>NW_013636497.1:0-344 GCF_000695525.1 Brassica oleracea var. oleracea
ACAGAGTTCCGACCGATCAGCTTGTGTAATGTTGGATACAAGATTATCTCTAAAATTCTCTCGTCCAGATTAAAGAGAATTCTTCCGGAATTGATTTCCGAGACTCAATCAGCCTTTGTGGCTAAGAGACTGATAACCGATAACATACTGGTGGCGCAAGAAATGTTTCATGCTCTTCGAACCAATCCGAGCTGTAAAGAAAAATTCATAGCAGTCAAGACAGATATGAGTAAAGCTTATGATCGAGTGGAATGGAGATTCATGGAGGCCCTGCTGCTGAAGTTTGGATTCGACCATCACTGGGTAGGACTGATAATGAAGTGTATATCCTCAGTCTCCTATCA
>NW_013636498.1:0-344 GCF_000695525.1 Brassica oleracea var. oleracea
AAAATGTAGAATTTTAATATGTTGTTGTATAATTAATACTGTACATTTTTTTGTTATAGTTGTATAAATCTTTGTTGCCGCTGTAGGAATTTGTGTGTAGGATTTCAGTTGTAAGTCTAAAAATATTTAATTATTTACTTTTAAAATTTGCAAAATAATATTAGAGATTACAAAATTAGCAAAATAATTCTGCAATATTTTGTTATGCAAAACAATATTTAATTCTTAACAACACGTTATCCTGGGATATTTAAAAATGGTGAAGAGGTTCCACATGTTTCTTTAATAATATAATACCAAAATACATGTGGTTTATTTCATAATAAGTATTTTAAAATAAAAAG
>NW_013636499.1:0-344 GCF_000695525.1 Brassica oleracea var. oleracea
GTTAGGGGTAACGAAGCTGCAATGATTGAAGTAATCGCCAATGATGTTTTGGATAAACTACTTTTAACTTCATCAAAGGATTGAGAGAACTTTGTCGGCATCGAAGATCATATCGCAGAACTGAGTGTACTGTTGCAGTTGGACGCGGAGGAAGTGAGGATGGTTGGTTTATGGGGTTCTTCAGGGATCGGCAAGACTACAATTGCAAGAGTTTTGTTTCAACGAATTTCTCGACACTTCCGAGGTAGCATTTTCATAGACAGGGCTTTCGTATCTCAGACTATGGAAATTTTCAACGCAGCTAATCGGGACGACTATAACATGAAGCTGCATTTGCAAAGAAA
>NW_013636500.1:0-344 GCF_000695525.1 Brassica oleracea var. oleracea
ACCTCTATAAGGAGCTGACCAAATACCAGTGCAAAACCATGGAAGACATCCTATCTCGAGCCTGGGCACAGGTAAAATGGGAGGAAGATGTCGCCAGCCGCGCCAAGGCGCAACGCAAGCAAGATCCCGAGACGATCAGACCTGACCGAGCCGAGCGAGATGAGAAACCCTCTCAAAGACCAGCCAGGGACTCTGGAAATTGGAACCGGGGCATATACCAGAACCGTTCGATCGAGAAGGCAGAAGGGATGGAAGTGTCCACGTGGCCAGACATCTCTCACCTCTCCGTCTCAAGGGCGGAGCTGATCAATGTTCTGAGGCAGATGGGCCAACAGGTCAAGTGG